>NW_009626701.1:82043-128909 GCF_000690535.1 Cariama cristata
CCCTGAAATTTGTGTACATCATACAATTACCAAAGCTCCATCTGCTGTGGCTTTATGCCCTTTCCCATTACATAAGGAGTTTAGAAAGCAAGAGGATCCACTCTGAACCTCGTGACTCAACGGGAGGGTCCTCCTTACTCTTTGTGTCTTTGTGGTCTAGTCTTTGTGTGAATCATTATAACTCTATTCTAACTCAGTTTTCCTTTGTGTGTTTCTTCCATGCGGTAATTAATAAGGTGAGCCTTGCCATCAAATTCACTGAACCTTGTCAAACCACTGTTAAACTTTGTTAAATTCCATCGAATTTACTGAACCCTGTCAAATTATTTCACCACAATAAAACATACCGCTGCTTCTCTCTTGCGAGTGAGGTGCGTTCCACTCATCCGTGACAAGAGGGTACCAAAATTCCAGTTTGCAGCCTTAACCAGGTCTAGCATTTTGTGACAGCAATGCAGTGTTTTCCAGTTTCAAGGAACAACAGAAAGCAAACAGGTTTTTTCCTTTAGACTGTCCTGGTGGAGATGCATGCCTTTTCCCAGTGCAGCCTTTACAAAACATACCAACCATTTGTTTGGACTTAAAACCAGAATGCAGGAAAGTAGCCACAGTTCATTGAAACACACAGTGCTACCCAAGAGGAGGGCAGAAGTGAAGTAAAATACCCACATGGACTGATTATACACATTGTACAATTTGTTGCACTTAAAGCTGAACCAGTTTTCTAGATGCTTTTTCAAGCACCAACTTTTTTTCTGGCTTATTGTCTGGAATCATGTTAGCACTTCTCTCTGCTCTCAGGATTACCAAAGGACATTTTTCCCTGACTCTCTCTAGACCAGTTTGCGTTATGTTCCGGCAGAAATCCACGTGGAGCGTTCGCAGCGATCCCCCATAGAGGGTCACTGCTTCTAGTGTCTGGTCAGTGATCCGCACACAGTTTTCCAGTTTGAGCGTCTTGAGGTTTGGGCAGTTCTTGAGAAGAAGCAAGATGCAATTGTCTGTAACATGGCCACATCCAGAGAGGGTCAGAGAGAGCAAGTTTGGACATCTGAAAACATGATCATGACAGGTGACATGAGGGGAAAAATAAACAACAGAGCTTGGAGAATCTAGTATTGTCAAGAATAAATATTAAAGTTAGAAAAATAACTCCATCAGGAGGAGTACGAATGCATGAGTAGGTGGGGCATATGTACATCCTAATGCTCAGCTTTACTAATTGCAAAACTTGCCTTCTTTGCTTTTCCGTCAGTAGCAGTATCTATAGCTCGGTTGGCATAGTGGGGAAGGGGACGCGGATGCCTATTTAAGCTGCATCTGCATTGTTTTCTCTTAAGCATGCGCAGCGAATGAAGACTCAGTAGAGATGAGATTTAAGTCAGGATGAAGTTGAGGACAGTTGAGTAGACATGCTGAACATGGGCAAGTAAAGCACTCCCACTCTTGATTTTTTTAACGGGGATTAATGGATGAATTTCAGCTCCTTGGATTTACTGAATAGGTGCCAACTACTACCTAAGCCATGCAGCTTTGAAACCTTCCTTCAAATCGCTAGAACGAGTAAGAACTCCACTGTTAAACAATGATGCAGCAAATTAAGAAATTTTTTTTGTTGCTTGGGTAGACCTAGGAAAGTAGAGAAAGGCCCTGTTCCAAGTCAGTGTGTTGATGACTTATGCTAACTGTCCTTGTACAGAAATCTGGAGCAGACCAGTTATTACTAGCTGTTGTGCTGACCAGGCATGTTTCCAAGGTCCCTTGTGCACCAACCTGCAAAGCCTTTTGTACAGTGTTTGGTTTCTGGCTTACACCTCTCTCCAGGGAGCAGCAGTGCAGCTGTCCATCTGTTTCGCTACACGCAGCTTAATGTTCCTCTGTTAGCACAGGACTTCTTTAGGCTCTGTTGTTGTGGGGGGGAATGATTACAGCAATGCTAACGTTGATCTTGTGAGATCTTTGGACAGAACTATTAGCCTGCCTCCATCCTGTAAGAACTGTAAGGTGTCTGTAAGCACTTCTGTGTAAAGATGTGCTTGCAGCTGTATCAGGGTTTTAGGTGTCCAACAGCAGGGGTGACTCTGCCATCCCTGCAGCATGTTCTTAAAAACTGGTACATAGTACATTCCTCTTTCTCTACACCCCACCCCATCCCCTGCTTCCCTTCACCTTTGGAGCAAAAGTAGTATGAGATCATGTCACCTGCATGATTTTTTTTTTTTTTTTCACTCTTTTCCTTTACACTTACGAAGTTAGAAAAACAAATGTTTTAAAGCAGGCAAGGTCAAGAAAGGCTCCAACCTGCCATCTCTTACGGCTTCATCAACAGAATAAAAGTACTCCAAACTCAAGGAGAAAAGCTGGATATCTGTTTAATTTGCATTTCTCTTTGCACAGAGTGCTAAGAATTTTGTTCAGAGGGAAATGCTTTCAATGGGTTGCTACAAAAAAACGCAAGAATGTGTCTTAGGAAGGCTGAGGTGGGAGGGGGAGCTGAGTGTCAATATAAACTGTCATTTTTTAAGAGTTCAGTTTAAGTTGTGGAAACGAATCCATGTAAGGCTGCTGAAAGGCATTTGCTAGATTTTGATGGACTTTGAGATTGCTTACTACTCTACAGGCTTTTCTTTGAATTTTGTCCAGCAACCAGTCTGGTGTTACGGATTCTGCAGAGGAGAAAGGCACTTAAACTATTTCTGCAGAGCTGTGGTCTTGTGTCCTCTTTCTGAATCCTAATTTGTGATGAAAAAAAAACACAAACACTTAAGCGTGGCCTCATGGTAGACATTCCAGTACCAAAATGAGAGACTACTTCCTCCTACGCTCCCTCTTTGTAGGCACAGATGTGCTTCCTAGTGATACTTTCCTAATTAATCCAAATTTTTTATCAGTTACAGAACAAGTACTTCTGAAATTTTGTACTTGCAACTTAATGTTCTGTTTTGAACCTATATTTCAGTCTTTGTTTTCAGGCTGCACTGTTGCTGGTTCTCACCAAGACACTTCGGTCCTGTAATTTGCTGGGTTTTTTTAATTGTTACTTCCAAATAGAACTTTTTGCTTTCCATGTTGTGGCACAAAGCTGAGGGCTGGCTGCAGCACAAAAGTCTGCCATTTCAGGTAGGCACTGACGTGCCCCTTTCAGCTGTAATCTAGGACCACAGCCATCCTTGGTGTTACTAGAACCCTAGGACTGGCTCTACCCTGTTTGCTCCTCCTGATGTAATTTAGCTGTTTTTCTTAGAGCTGCTTTGTAGCAGTAAAGCTGTTATAAGAAATGGTGTGCGCTCAGAGCTGCTTTTTCTATAGTGGTGTTTCTTTTCCTTTACTGTAGTTTGTAAAAAAAGCTAAGACAAGAGTTAAATTTCAATATAAAAGCAATACTTATTTCTTAGAATGAAACAAATCTGCTGTTCAGTAACATGTTTAATGAACTTGATTTTGTTATGACGTGTATTCACTATTTGAAATCATGTCTTTCCTCTAGGGCCGCCCCCTAGGCAATGCTTTGCACTGCCAGAATGGTACATTTTAATGAGGCAGCAATTTAGCAGGCAGTATTGCACGATATTAATTATTCATTCTTTAAAGAAAAAAAAAAAGGAAGCAAAAAAATAGGCTTAAGGAAAGTCAATATGAAGTATATGCTATTGCCACTATAAAACCAACTTAACACCACATTAAAACGGCAAAGTCAAAGCACTCACGTACTTAATGCTCCATTTCAGGTAGGATGTATGGAGTAGAGTAAGCAGCTCTCAATTCTCTCATTTCAAGGCAGTTAACCTTTACAGTAGATGTAGAGTTTCACACCCAAGAACGTACCTGTCGCAAACTTCTGTTAAAAAGTCATTGACTGTGTTTTCATGCCTGTTACAAAAATCTTTCTGGAAATTGTTTTTCATCCAATCCTCAATGTTACACATCTTGACTCTCTCTGAATACCAGCAGATGGATAAGTATTTTAAAGCAGGTCCCAGAATAAAATTATCCTTCTTTAGTTCCACTGGAGAATGAAAGTTCAACAAAGACCACAGTAAAGGATCCTGAAACACTTCTAGCAACTTGTGACATGTTTTTGCTAAACTTTTCCTACTATTTTTGTCCAGAAAAGAAAATAGATGTAAAAGGCATTCCCGATTCAGCTGGGTTATATGCATAGCCCGTCAGAGCGTTAGAAAGAAGACAGTCTCCTGCCCTCGTGGAATAATGGCAGTGCTGGAGGGGGCTCAGAGTCACCAGAAGGCTGTTGCACATATATGGTTGTGGAATGGTGTTTATTTTTGGCGAACAACTGGTGCAGGGGCTAAGAACAGGGAAGGGACAAGAAACATGCATGCATGAAACTCTTGCTATGTTTCTACAAGGGAATGGAATGGGCATGGAGCAGAGCAGCACTTCATGAAACGTTTCCTTAAAAGGGATTTTCCCCCCGCCCCGTGGGCACTCCTGAAGTTCAGCAAACTTCTTGTGCTAAGTTACTGAACTGGGGGGAGGGGAGCGGGGAGCTGGAGCTGCAAGGAGTAGCTTTGCCAGCCTCTCAAGTTTGAAGGATTTGGCTTTCTGAGCAGAACTTTGGTTTTGCAGTGTACAACAATTTCAGCCTTTATTTGTTCATTGATTTTTCTAAGGTTGCACTTTTGCCTCATTGGATTGCTATTCCGGATAATGAAATTTCACAAACAGCTTGTAAAATGAGCTGAAAAATAAGCTGAGTGCTTTAAAGCGTGCACACTCACACACACGCTGCAGCTTCCCTTGACAAGCCTCAGCCTTACGGGCAGTTTCCTGCCCACTGTTACTTGAATAAACAAAGCTAGCTGTTTCCCTGCCTTTTGCATGAGGGAAGTAATGATGCACAGGAAGACATGCACGGGAACAGCAGGTCTATGTTTAGCTGTTTGTAGGGTTGTGCTTCTTAATAGATGTCTTCTATTAGCTTGAGTTTTACAAGTTTTTTTGTGGTGGTTTTGTAGGGTTAGTTCTGTTAGCGTAGACTTGGGAGTTTTGGTGGGAAAACAATATAGAGCATTGGTTTTAGGAGTGAAAGTGTTTGTTTTCCAGTAATGGGACAGGTCTCTCCAAGAAGAAAAAATAAAGCTATAGCAAATGGCAGGTTAGAATTAAAAGCAACAATGGACAGCCCTATAACTTTCATGTTTATGAAATAAAAAAGCTCAAGATTAAGGTAATTACTAATCAGTAGACACTAACAGTAAAATAGCACTGCAGGAATTTTTCAAGTGGCTTGCATGTTTCTAGTAGCTGGGCGATTTTATGCACGTGTGCCTTTTAATTGGGTTTGTTTCAATATTGAGACCAACCCTGAGAATGCAGGTTGAAATTCAGCTCTGAAAAACAAGATTTGAAATTTGTTTGCAGTCTCCAACAGTTATTTTAGGTTCTTATCTGTGCTTGAGTAATGTGTATGCCTACACACAGTGACTCAAAAAATGGCAACTGTGGGTCTGTTGAATTCTTTACTTAGTAATTTTCTATTATATATGGTAAGCTGTGCTTAACAATTACCAGTCTTTTTGGTTTCATATCCTTCGTCACTTAATATTTTCCTTGAAAGGAGGAGGAGATTCCTGCTCCCTACCCATGCTCTGAAACAAGCTACAGACAGTGGCATGAGTACTTTATGAAGCCAAAAGGGACACGAAGAGTAGGTGATTGCACATACCAGGTAAGCCAGTCACTGGAGAAGAGCAGCTTAAATGGTGTGCCAGCAGCTGTTGTTCTCTCTTCCTGTACTAGCATTTTCAACCCTCACTCTGTCCTTTCATCTTTTTCAGAACTTACCTTCATTTTTGAGCAGGTTTAAATAGTTGAGACTGCTCAGAGTTGTAATACACAGAGGAGTATTATGTATAAAAAACGCAAGCAAGCAAACTTGAATGACAAGGTTGCCACTGCTAGGATGAACTCCTCTTACCACAATCTGACATAAAAATTAACAGCTGTTGGGTGACAAGGCCCTTTAAAATTGAACAGCAGGTCCCCTTGGGTTCAGACACTAAGTTAAATTGTGGGAACACTTCAATTTGCTTTATTTTGTTTTCCCCAGAACAAGGTAAAATACCGTGTTCAAAGGATTTAAACTAATGATGTTCTGTAAGCCTGTAGAAGGACAAGAGGAATTTCATTTTCTAAGGAAAGGAGACACTTTAATGGCACATTTTCCATAAACACACTGTGTGAGTGAGAGAGAATTCACATTCAACCTGGAAACACTCCAGAAACACACCAGATGAGCACAGTCAGTAATCCTCACTGAAAATTACACACTAGATTTTAATGGTAAACAATTACAACTATGGCACTACAGTACTTGAGGATATCCTAAAGCACATTGGAATCAATTGTCAAGGTGCTGGCTACCTCATCAGTAAGACACAGACACATCAGCAATGAAACATTGTTGGGGAAACTTTTGAACACCACGTGTTATGCTTTCCATTGATTTAGTAAAATCCTTATAAATGGTCTCCTGCTTCTGATACAACTCCGCTGTCCCTGCCTGTCTGAAAGTTTTAAACTCCTCTCACGCTGACTTCTGCTGCCACCTGGAACGCACCTTCTGGCTATACGATGAGAAGGAGCTCTGTTTGTAAGTGCCTTAGAGTTTTGCATAATGCTGGACTTCTTAACAGCTCACTATACAAACACACTACAGCAGAAGTATTCTGAGAGCTGGACATTTTGTAGTTTTGTTTTACATCAATCTTGTCTCCAGTTGTATACGTGGCTAAACAATTACTAACAAAAGGACAACCTTTGATCAGACAAATTTTGGTGAAAAATATGCAAGTCTTTGAACTGTAGAGAGCAGTTGTTGCTTGCAGAAGTCACAAGCAAGAAAAAAATTCTTGCCAGTTAGCGTGTACTATGATCAGCAGTAAGTAGAAAAGAAACATTTGGCTTAAATGAAATAAGATATCCCCCCCACCGCCCCCGCCACTAGTAGATAAATATAGGATATACAAGTAAGGTTAAAAATGTAGTACTAGGCCAGGTGCAGTATATGTTACTGGTTCAGTGCTCAGTTACCTTTTTTTTTTTTTTTTTTTTACACCCCACCGAATTTTTTTTTTTGACACCACACTGAATAGAATACAGTGGATAAGCAAAGTTCTCCACCAGGAAGAGAAATACTTGTGTTGCCACAACAAACTGTTCATACTGTCCATCTGGGTTTGCAGTGGGAGAAAGTTAAATTGGGAAAGGATTTACAATGTACTTGTTCCAGCAAAGCATATGGCCGAGTCCTTAGTCACCACCTGCTGCAACAAGCCTGACAGGATTGCATTGTGTTCCCATGGCCGTGTCTCAAAAATGGACCATGCTGGATAGATACCATTGCCCAAGACCTTAATGTTACAGAGCAAATGTTACTGAAAGGAAATACTGAAGTAAGAGCATAACTCTGACCCCAAAAAATTAACTGGAGATGTAGAAGCTGCTTAAAATAAGTGAATGTTGCTGAAGATTACAAATTTAAGTTTCTAAAAATACAGAAAGGCACATTTACATCACTGGTTTGCGAGAACACTGCATACACCTCACTAAGTTAAACTGCTTCTGGCCCGTAGCTAGTTGTGTATTTTAAGCTTTGTATTCTCAAAACTAAAGTCCTAAAGGAATCCAATCCACATAGCACGCAGACAAAACGAAGCTATAGATGGAATCTACTTAACTCTCCAACTAACAGTAAGGCTGCCCTTCAGGGTAATAATGTGGTAAGATACTTCACTTGCCCCACACACCAGTGCAGTCTGTCAAATACCTTTTTCTGCCTGTATAGATGGTAACGGCTACCTATTCTGTACAGAAGAAAGGCTCTGGCTGCAAGAAATGGAGAAGTGGTAGGTGACAAACTATTTACAATGTAAAGCAATTAATAGTTCTATTTATTGTTCAACTTACTTAAGTAAAAGACATCCTTATATATGTCAGTGTATCAAATAATAATCACAATAGGTTTAAACTAGCATACAGTTTCCTTATTCATAAACTATTAGCAATGCTGAATGCTTTCTGCAGTTTTACATTAAGCCAATTTCTCGCTTTCCTGGTTTAAGATGCTGTGAAAAAACTAGGAAGAATGACCTTTTTAAAAAAAAAAAATCTGATTGACTGCAATTTCTCTTTATACTTGTCAGTATACAGCTAGCAGGTAACCCACAGCAAGGAAATTGATGCGTACTCCATGTGTACCAGGTTAAGCTATGGTACAATCTGTAGGGAAATTTTTTACTGTGTACTATGGTGTCTTTCAGAAGCATTAACTAAAAAAGGTAATCACATTTTACTTGAGTTCTTGTGTGTTTTCAGACTACTATATTTTACTGTTACCACAAGTAAAAGGTGCTGTTTGATTGTGTACAATTACACAAGTAATTTACTACAGTAAGTAAATTCTACTCTTACTACCATACTTTTGAGATTTTAGGAGTGTCCAATTCCTTGCTAGGCACATGGGGGCTAGCTGGAAAGGATGGAATGGTGGAAGAGAACCGAAATGTAGCATTTGTCAAATTTGACATTTTTGGGAGGACTCCTGGCTTTTGCAATCCTGGTTTTCCTGTCCACCTTTTTTAAAATTCAGTTGAGATTTTTTTAACAGAATTCTTTCTCCATTACATAACCAAGTTTTAGAAATTATATCATGCCTCCAGTGTTTGACTAGACACTGGAAATAAAGATCCCGCACTGGGCCAATGCATAGTTACTACAGCTACGGGTCACCAAGCAGTCTGGGCTCATCATCTCCCATCAGGCGGGCTATGTTGTGAAACCCAGCATCTTCCCTTTAGTTTGCATTTGAACTGATAAAACAATTGTCACGCAAAGCATCTGGAACACCATCGGCTTCCTTTCAGTTTTAAGTGAACTACAGGCATTTAGTAGCCAGGAGCTATATTTAGACCTAAGACTGTTCTCGCAAACCCCGAACTTTGGGGCTGTACTCCCAGCTCCCACCAGGAAGAAGGGTTGGGAGTCCCACTGCCAGGAAGTCTCCAAGTTTTCAAGCAAGTAAGTGTTCTTGACCAAATTTCAGGATCACAGTCTAAAACAGATGTCTAAGGCAATTCAGGTTCAGTTAAAAAAACATAGATCTCAATGCAATTTAGACATGTATATTTAAGATAATTTTTTAAAATTTTAAGGGGGGGAGGGCAGAGCACATGTGAGGAATACTTGAATTAAACTGCAGTATTGATACAATTGAACCAACTGTTTATTTACAATGATTCCTGAAAGTCAGCAGCCTGAATACACACCAATATAGCAGCAATTACCTGGTCTATTTAATGACACCCCACCTCCTCTCTTCTGCAGACAAAGAATGATTGTTCAGAGGTCACTGTTTAGTTTCTTGCACGAGGGAAAATAGCACGTGCAAACAATTCCTTGATTTAAAAAGATTAAATCATATCTACATAACAGCTGTGAGAACAGCATGAAGTTGTATTGCTCTTCATAATCAGAAGCACATTTATCTTGCTTGGAAGGAGGACAGAAAGCTTCTCTGATGTAAATGTGCCTTTAGAAAGTGAGAACTGAAAACATTAATATAAAAAAAGTCCAATAACTATTTCATGAAACTATATATATATATATAAAAATTGAGTTATCGCAACTAAAGCAGCAAATCAAAATCTGCTGAGGTTTTCTGGTATAACTAAAAAAAAAGTTAGTTTGTGTCCAAGTTCAGTAAGTCAAATGCTACCATTGACACAACAAAACTAAAACCCACAAGAGGAAATTGAAAAGTGCACAATGAAATTAATAGTCTTGGATCAAGTATTTATGGAAAAATGGAAATGTTTTGTCCGGTGGACTTGATAAGTAAGAATTAAAAGGAGGTATTAAAGTTTATCTGATCCAGATTTGGCTTGCCGTTCTACGTAGAAGAGGATGTAGGCCTTGGCCTTTACCACAGTCTCCTCGTCGGTCAAAGTTACAGTACTGTCGTTGAAATGGAACCAACGGCCTTCATGAGCTGCATATGCGGTGTAATGTCCAGAGCCAACGCTGTCAGTGGGGTGAGGCAGGGAAAGAAAGAACAATCAGAAGGAGACAGACCACCTCATTCGCCGATGCATTTTCTATTAGGGCTAAGAGACCTCCAGGAACCAGAGGAAGAAAGGAACTGACAGCCCTCCACAACAGTTGGTAAGATGCTTCCCTCCTTAACCTGTGGGGCTCAAAGTTCTCCAAATTCTAGTTTTATGTTAAGATAATCACTTACTGGGATGAGTTGAAAAGGTTGGTTTTGTTTTTTTTAATGAACCTATTACCATCCCATAGTTTTTGTGCAAGCAAGGCTTATTGCAACACTGAACTTCCATGTTTGCCTACGTAAAAAAAAAAAATCAGGCCTATTATCTGTTATTATTCAAGCATCAGCTATAAAAATTTCTCTGTTTTCAGAAATCTTCCCCATTTAGGTCTATATTTAGACTATGCGAGTCTCTCTAATCTCAAAAGCACTCACAGCAAACCTAACCAGAATACCAAGAAGAAAGTTTTTCAGATCATCTTAAACATATCCACATCTTGGAGCCATATTGCTTTAATCTAACAAACCAGAACTACGAACCCATCCATTTTCATTACCCTGCCAGCCCAAGATGAGGCCTGCTTTCACGTGCTTACATGTTATAACACACGCTCAATGTTTCCAACCATCTTAATTCCATTCAAATCATGACCAGCTTTCCTTTGCTGTCCATATAGTTTTTCTATGACTTTGAAGCACCAGTCAGATGCACTGTGGTGCTACAAGGGCTGCCTTTAGTAGTCAAATATGTCTAAGAGTCCAGACCATTCCTCTAGAGAAAGCAAAAGGAGAGGCTTTCTGGACAGAACTTTTGGTTTAGTATCTTTGATTTAAAGTCTGGTATCAGCACGGTTTTGATTAACGGAGTTTGGTTTCTTTAAGAAAACCCCTTTTGGAGCTCACACCCATGCAGTGATTGCCTAAGCAACAAGAACACATTTCTCTCAGGATAAACAGTTGTCTTGTTCCTAATACTGTTACTCTCAACAGATCCATCCTGGGCTGGGAAAAGGAAAAAAGTGAAACAAAGCACACCCAGCAACTTTACTTCAAAACACAAACACTAGCTGCGCCTTGTGGCATGCCTGGTTGTTAGCGTTCACGCCTGTAGGACAGAAGATAATACAGGACAATTGCTTTCACTGTGCCAATCTTAAGTCTGCAGTTGTTCCAAATGTGCACACGCGCTCTTTTGGCATAAATGCACATGCGCCTTTCAAAGGGAATAAAAAAGGAAGAAATATTTCTGCTTTGTACTAAGAAGTTCAAAATGAGGTGTTAACTTTTGGAAGGCCCCTTGAATTCACTCTGTTGGTTTAGGGCTTTTCATTCCTAGAGGAACTAGACTATTTTCATTTCGTCTCACGCTTCTAGTCATTACCCCCAAAGACTGCCCATGGGCATTCACAGGAATAACTACATCAGTCTGTCTGAAGTTAATTCAGCTTAGTTCCATGTAAGGTTATAAATTACTGCTTATTTCCACTAGTAAAAATACAGACATTCACTAGGGACAGAAAAACCTTCATTAACTCTGCATGTCCTTCAATGGGGAGAAGGCCTCTGCCAAGAAGCAGGCTTACTCCATGTACTTACCCTGAACCATGATGCACAACAACAGCCACAAGGTCATACAGGCAGCTTTCTGGGCCACTGTTTTCAGGCTGTGGTTAAAAAGAGAGAAAACTCTTCAAAGCTCTATAAGACCTACTATAATTTGTAATAAAGACGTATGTCATGGAACACATTTCTACAGAATGTCACTGATGAGTCTTCGTACCTCTAACAAGTAGCATTTCATGTCTAGGCCTCTTAAGGGAAACTCAACGTATGTATCAACCTTGTTTCTCAGATACGCTGTCCAGTGAAATCGTTTCAAGTGTAAGCACAGCACCTACAGGATTAAAAAAAATAAATAAATAATGGATGCATTAGAGGAAGAGGTTGAACTTAGTGCCAGACATCTGCAATAGCCATTAGCAGACCAACGCCTGAGCCTACTGTAGGCTAAGTCATTATTTCCTTTGACAGATTGTCACACTGTTACTTTTCATGCTTATACGAACCTTTGGTAGTTTCTGAATCCAGAATTTTTTGGTGGACTTCTGTTTCTTCTTGCATTTGTGACACATATACAGCTCTGTCTCATCAAGTTCTTCCAGGTCTGTAAAACTGCGAAGACAATCTAAAAAGAACAAGATACAAATTCAAAACACCCAAAGAAACCTGATTCAATATGACATCAGGTGTTTTTTGTAACATGAAATACAACAAATACAGCAATATAGAAAAGGTGTGCATAGCTGCTGCAGTCAATTCTAGTAGTTATATACGTTTGTGCAACAAAAAAGCTGTGTAATGCTTTAATACAATAACATGTTGTAACATGCAGCATTCCCTATTCCTGAAAACACAGCTATAAGCAGTTCAAGAAAGGAAAGAAAAAGGCATTCACGAAATTTCCATCTTTCAAACAAGATTCCACTCAACATTCAGCACAACTATTTTCAAAAGAAACCTAATGACTTTGTTAGAATATTCAACTTTTAAAGATGATTTAGTTTCAAGCACTAAGAGAACAGAGAAAATAATGGGGCTTTGATTAACATTTCACAATCTGCAGCAAGTATATTCATAGATCTGTAAAAATTAACATCCTTTAAAACAAGGTCAGTAACAGCACTACTGCTCAACTTTGCAGGACTGTATTTATGTTGTTTAAAAAGCAGAACACCAAAGAGCCACCCTTACTATGCGCAAGGGGCACATACTTCTAGGCACAGCCTTAGCAAATGCCAGTAGGCAACAATGCAGATGAGTGCGGGTTGGAAAGACTGGAATACATTTGAAACACTCTGACCACAAATTAAAACCTCTGCTGGAATTCTCTGTGATATTTAGCTGACCTCCTGAAGCACTTCTCAGCCCCAGTTTATCATCACAGTAGTATGTCAGTACACAGTGACTGGGGTAAAACCTGCATGGAGAATCATTTTGGCACCATCTACCACAGAAGCTCATTAGATGGCACGTGACACCAAGTCACACCCTAGGTGAAAGCTTGGCTTCTCTGAAATAAGATACTCTGAAGAGTATATACTCTTAGTCCTGGTAATGATTTCATTATTGAAGCACTCTTACCTCGTAGTGTGCACATTGGTCCACTTTCTTGGTTTTTAGTACGTTTATTTCTGAACTGACTTGGAATATCTAGTGAAAGGTCTAGCAAAACAAAGATTTAAAAAAAATTAGGACTGAAAAACACAACGTCTAATCTTTTCAAGCTAAAACTTTGGTTCAGTCATTTGACATCCAAATATATCAAGCTTCAGATTTGTTTTTCTGCCTTAAGTCAGCCAGCCACTATTTTGAAAGCAAGAGGGACCTTACCGAGGAATGGGTCAAACTTTCTAGATTCAGTCCCACATATTAGGCAGTTGACTTCATTTTGAAGAATACCTCCAAAAATCGCTGTGACAACAGTAGACGCTCCATTTCTAGACAAACCACATCAGAGAAGTAAAAAGAAGTCAGTCAAAAAGTCGGCACTTAATTTTCTATACCTGTTACATGTTTACTGCTTACAGCTCACTGCTACTAGGCAGAGCTGTTTTGTCGATGGGTAAGAAACAGTCACTGAGTTCATCCACTGGGCATTTCACTCACCCCAGAACTGTACAGTGCAAGTAATGACCCGCTATACTTTTGCTTTACCTTGTACCTAAAGGAAGCGTGAACTGCACATGCTCTAAGCAGATGCTCAAAATGTCGGTGTTGAAAGTATTCTGGTTGATTGCATTTCTACAGTGGAGAGCTGATGCTGACACAGATACAATATTTTAACCCTGTAGTTAAGGCTGTTTCTGAAAGAAACATTCTTCCCTCTTAGGTAGGGCGAGCGTATTTTTTGTTTTAATGCTACACCTTTTGTTACAAGTAATTTTGACTTCTTAAAGCATATTTCTGCACTTCACTTAAGTTGCATTAAGATATGATAAACAATATGCATCATCATTGTTCTCTATGCTTTCATTACTCTTAATCTTTTCAAGAGATTATGTAATGGACTTACTTTTCATAGGCCAATTGAAAAAAAATTTTATTATTATACAAGTCTTGAACTTGCTAGTTTGTGCTTGCAGATCTGACACTACAAGCCTGCAGAAACCTGTGTTCCTTATCTGCACTCCACCTACATCTTTACAGTTAATCTGAACACTTCTTGGTGAGCAGAAGGAAATGGCTACCCAAGAAGTCAGCAGTCACAGCATATTTATTACTTCACTGTAGGCATTTATGTGTATGTCACCTTAATCTGCCCTCGACAGAAGGCAGCTTATTCCACCTCACCTCGCATTTGAACAGCCATTCTCAAGACAGATCTACAGTAGCTATGTTAACAAAGTTTAAATTCTCCTTGGGTTGTGACATTAAAATCTTGATAAAATTGGTTTAGTTTTCAAATACACTTCAAATCTAGGAATATTTTAAGATTGTTTTGTGGGATTTTTAAGCATCAGCAAAGCAACACCAATGTGGTGAAGAGCACAGTCTGAACTCTAGGCTTTCCCTAATGCAGCATCTATAAAATCCTGCACCTCTCAGACCAGCTTACAATGTCCTGCCCAATACAGGAAGGGAAAACTCACTCACTCAGCTCTTACATAGGAAATCCAAGGAGGCTGAACTGACTTAGCATTCCTTCCTAAAGCAAATTAAAATGTTTTCTCTCTGTGACAGTTTCAATCTGAGAGAAAACACACCTGGGACAGAATTCAGAAACGAGTATTTTGAGAAGTATAGAAAGAGGTGTGAAACACATGGATTACCTCTGTTTTAAGATACGCAGTAACATGAAAATCAAAATTACCGGGAGAAAAAGCAACAGCTTTAACTGCGTCAAATGATATGCCAATATAGCAAGATGATCTGCTAGAAAATTGACTTCAAACTGTAACTGCATCGCTCAGTCGTTAATCCAGGAGGTCTGCTGACAATTTAAACCTACAAATACTTGGACATCTTTTTTGCTCCTGTACCATTCAGGCCATCTGTCGCCCTAAGACAATGAGATTGCCTGAACAGAAGAAAGAATTCTGTATGGGTATAGAATAGAAAATACAGAGTCCCTTCTTTTTATTTCTAAAAGACTAATGAATTAAAATGTGTTTACAACTTAGCCTGTATGCTTACTGACACCTGTGAAAAATGCTGATCTACAACACTTCCTTTTGAAAGGAAGCACATCCTACAAGACGCTAAGCCTTTGTAACCTGCAGTTTTGGAAGTCGTAGCATTACAGAGGCACAAAAGACAACTTAAACAAGGAACTATGAATTTGAAATTTCAGATCCACCACACAGACCCATACAAAGGCATCAGAGGTTTTGAAGAAATTAAAAAACACTCCTTACATGCAACATTTGTTGCTTGCAGACAGGCTAGAATTGTCTTGCAAAATCACTGAACGTGAAACGCCATTGAAGCCACCCTGGAGTTCCAGGTGTAGATGGTCCAAAAGGTAACGCATGAACTCATGGGCATCCTGTTGCTGGTATCCCCTTAAGAAAAAAGCAAACAACAGCAACAAAAATCACCAAATACACAGGCTGCTTTAGTGCCGACACACAGAGAGCACCAGGGTCACAGGGAAAGAACCTTTACTTGTTTAATAACACTAAGCAGACTTTACAGAGACATACATATTTTGTACTAAAAAAGTTTTCTAAGTAGCCTTTGGAAAGGTACAGGGACATCTAGACAAACTAAGGAATTTTGGTCCTTCGCAGCTCACTCGCTCTCTGCATGTCTCTGAGGATGGAGAAACATTTAAGAAAATACATTTTAGATGGGAAGAGACCTTTTGGAAAACAACAGGGCGCAACAGAGACATCTGCTCACATATTAACATAGCTGCCATGTTAACTGGCCTCACCAAACTCAGTCTGTGCTAGTAACATCCTAGGTCTCATACACATGTTAATTAAAAGTACACAATGGTAGCAGTGATTTCCCCTTGCTCACGCAAAGCACTTCTTTTTCTTTGTTACTGACGATATTTGATTAGTACCTCTGCAGAATTGTTACGAATCACGTTAAGACAGCACACTACTCACCCATACTTTGAAACTACTATAAATTATGGTCAGTATATCAAAATCTCAAACCTGTTTAAGGTTCAAAAGGAAGACACCACAAAATGTACTGTTCATGTGGGATTCAGAGTCAGTATTTCTGAGTGGTTTTCATTCAGCCACTGATCCCACTGGTTCTGGCAGTTCCCGGTGTTTGCTTCCCTGTTTGTTCCCCTTCCCACCAAAGCCAGCAATTTAATCTCTGCATTTGTTTTCCACACGCATCTTTCAGCAACAATATGAACTCTGAAATAATTAGGATGAAAGACAGATTTCTTTCCTCTTCTATGGCAAGATCTGTAGCCATGCTCAGAATCTGCACGCCTGCCCTGCATCACCCGCACACCATTTGTTGTGAGAGGGAGGTAGTGGTGGAGTATCCAGAGCACCTCTTGAGCATTTGGATTCGGTAGGATAGGGCTCCAGTCTCAGACATGTCATGCTATCCGCAGCAATGCTGCTCAAAGAGTCACCATTATTATTTCATCACTAACAAACCAAATCGAAGGGAACAGAGAAGCCATCAGGGTAAAATATGCCTTTAAAGTTATTTAAGCTAAATCATGCATCAAATTTAACAAACAACTGCTATTCATTTGCCATAAGATGTATACTGAGATGAATTAGGAACGCATACATAGCGAAACAGTGAAAGCTTTGTGCAACACTGACATAGTTATGTGCAAGTCATTGTAGGCCTAGTTACAAAAATCCCTACATAGCAGAGTTGGCTTTCCCTCTCTTCCTCTTGTCCGTTCTTTTAAGCTGTATTATCATGCCGCCCCTGCCCCTTTTCCTCCTCACTACTCCACGTAAGTATAGGCAATAACTGTCACACAGCAATGTCTGGGAAAAACAACAGAGGTGGGCTTTTACGCTACTGCTCAGGGGAGGGAAAAATGTCTGTAAAACTCATGGCACAGTACCCAGAGTTGGAGAGAAATGAGAACAGACTCGGTGCAACAGAAATATGCGATGGGACGTTGATGTGCTTAGTGAAGAACATACCTAGTGTCCTACAAAGTATTGCTAGGAGGTAACAAAATAAAAATGAAACAAAGCCTTTTCATCTTGTAGAGTTACAGTAATCTTTTCTTCCAAACTAGTAGCTTTAAAAGAAACAACCGAGTTTGTATGTAGATCTTACAGCACCCTGAGAAACATCGGCAGCACCACCTACCTTTTAGAACAGAAAAACTGGCACACCGAAACACTGCTGTGCTTCAACAGGCCAGAGTCCTGTGCACAGCCAAAATAGGACTTAAATCTCCCAAAGTTGTAAAATAATTGTACATTATTACAAAACAAAGTACTGAAACAGAACTTAACTCCAAAGCTGCACATTAACTGTGCGCACTGCAGGATAATTTTGAAGTCGCTGAGGTAACACAGGACTTGCTTAGTTTACTGAATACAGGTATCTTCAGTTTAATAAACATGTAAGTAATCATAATAAACAGCTGAAGATGAAATTCATGGAAAGTCTTCCCTTCAGACACCTTTTCAACATTAAATTACACATAAAAGAGCTCTGAAGTATATGGCACACTTGCTCTGCAACAAATCTGATGAAATAACCTTTGGAATCATTCCACGTTGTTGGTTGTGCTCCTGATGCATGTGTTTATACTTGCATACAAGTATGTTAATTATAGACGAAAAAGTCTTTGGATTTGCTAAAAAGCGTAACTATAGATACAGATCTTTAAAAGAACATGATGATATGGACAATGCACTGTTTACAATCAACTATGATCTTAAAGGCCTTCAGCAAAAAGCATAGTTTCTCTGATAGTCAGCTTGTGCAATAAAACAGATCTCCATCCACCTGAAGCAATTCAATTCAAGCCCACCTCTGACATCGCTTTTCCTACAAGAAGATAGGACATACACAGGAACAGTTACTAGGAAAACAGAGCATACTATTTATACAGCAGCAAATCAGCAACATACACATCTTACAGCTCAGCATGAAGCCACAGAACTACCTCGGCAGGCGGCAGAATGACAGCAGCAGACTTTGTCCAACACTCAAGGAGCAGGACTTCCACAGCAGCATTAGAGCCCGCAGGCACTCCAGTTGTGCTCACAGTAACTATAAACGATATTCTCTACTCCCTGTGTGCAATATGAGACAGAGGGCCGTGGAGTGCATCAGCAGCAGTTTTTTCTGTAAGCCTCTGTAAGAACAGCAGCACTTGCAGCCCTCGGAGGCAGGCACCACCTGCCTTCAACAACTAAAATCTCTTTGGGCTAAAACAATTAAACCACCTTTCCAACTACGTTTCCTCCCCCTGCCCCATCACTTCAGGCTTCATAAGCACAAGCCAAAGTGGCTGGTTTGCTGTTAACATGCTGCTGGCTCCAGCCTTCTTTCACGTATATGCCGATCCACCTTCTCCTCCCAATCGCACACGAAGAGCACAAGGTAGAACTAAAATTGTAGCATCACTAGCTTTTACAAGGTACAATGAAGCACTGAACAAATTCAGTTTTCTCCCTGCATCATGGGGGAGCAGGCATCTCCTGAGCAGCTGACTATTCTCCATGTGATTTAATGAGTTCTCATATCAATTAATCACGGACATGCTCCCAGCTAACTGGAAATAAAAAGGGAAGGGGGAGAACCCCAACAAACAGCACTTTTTCTTTTAAAAGCTGTAATAGAACCCACAGTGCTGAAAATTTGCTTGAGGAACTTTAATGAACTGGTTTCTCACTTACTCTAACAAGAATTATAGCAAAGACTGTAATAAGGAAACTGGTCGGTGACATTATGCATGATGTTCATTTTCTGTAATGTTTTGGTCACTGCTTGCAACTACTGGTATTAAACTTCCTTGATTCTCATAAGCCAAGTGAAACACATTTAGCAGAATAAATAGGTTTGCGTTATTCAGGGTACTCATTGAGCAGATGTGTTCACAGCATCTTTTCAGCACTGCTGGAGATGTAACAGATAACAGAACATCTTTACTACCTGAGAACATGGAGCAACTTACCTTCATCACAATATATCCTAACAGGTTTCAGTGCTCCTTTGAAAGAGGTTCAGGGGCCAGGACAGGGAGACCTTGGAGAGGAACGATACTTCGATTTACTTGGGTAACCTTTTTTTTCCCCTTTCTTTTCATCGTCTTTTTTTGTCAGTATGGGCAGAAAATGCCTATTATGCACAGGATTTTTTTTCTTATAGCCCTTACTTCATGTCCAGCTGGTGATGACATTATTTTGAGAGAATCAAGGAAGTTTCAGCCAGTATGTTTGCATTTAGGCCTCTAGGTGCTGTACCGTTTTTAATCCGACTACATCACTTTCTTATTGCAGCCCAGCTTGGGTTCTGTCAACACCATGCACTTGGCACTTATCTCCCAGTCATCTTGATTCGTCTGCCCTTTGGAGCACTGGCTCAAAGGTACAACTACTACCGTTTTAGTATGAGAGATGTTTGTCCTCTCCAACACTGCTACATGTAGCATGTGGTAGAAGGGCAGAAAGAAAATACCACTACTGATGAACACAAAACTGCCGATCAAAGTGAAGTTCCTTTTCAAAGCGTATTTATGGGCATACAGGGAAGCTGCGTGAAGTGCATTGCATGGAGTCAGGAAATTTGAGAGCAGAACACCAGCAATACAAGGTTGCAATCAAGAATATTGTTCTTATATTACAAAACTTACCTAAAATTTGGCATTATTTTCCAAACAACATAAAATAAAGATTCTGGACTAAATGCAGTTTGGCTTCCTTGCCATAAAGCACAGAGCGTCTTTCTGAATTCTTCCACCAATGAACTGCAATGAAAGTAAAAGCTAGTGATTAACATGGCTTTGTGTTATAACCCTTATAGGTTTACTAGCTCAATGGTACAAATACCAGACATTACTTTGGATAAGATTGTAATGACTGGGTAAATATCCTTTCCAGTACTTCAAAGATTTTATGTCCAAAGTCCTACCCATAACACTGAAGACAGACACAGAGTAGGAAAATTACATTTCAGATGTTGAGGGCTCACCTGGAAATCTATCCGTCTTTCGCCATTTTACTGTAGACTCTGCTAACATCATCCCTTTAACACTTGCTCAAACACGCTACAGATTGTGAATCGCTTACTCTGATTTTTTTTTTTTTTGGTAGTATGTTCTCTTGCAGACACATCCCCATGACTGTATTTTAGCTGGAATTAAATAACATAATGGTCTGGAGTCCATGTACCTAGCATTTCTTAACCTTACTTTAAATGGAGTTACACTCCAGTGCTTTCTGATGTATCTGTCTGCTTTGCCCTGCAGCACCAGACCTATATAAGCAAACTGCAAATGACAGAAGTTTCTTTTTTTGTACAGCCAACTATTCTTCTCTGACTCTGTCCCCCAATGAATAATTTTTCTATGACTCTGCAACACTGGCAGAGTATGGTCGTTCTCCTACCCTCGCATTTGCTGTTTTCCATAAAGCTCAGTGCTAACAAGGAACATGCAGCTTACACATTGTTATCCCCCTGGCTCCTGGTATGGTAAAAAACTGCCTGCGGTCTTCCCATTCCTCAGCTCCACAGCAGGCAACTCTTTGAAGTAACAGCAAAACTGTTGAATGTTACTACGGAAAAAGGAAAAATTATTTAAATCCTTAAAGGGCAGAGAATAAAGAGAGTATTATGTATTCTGGAGCCTGTTCTTTGAAATGCATAAATGCAACTTCATGCAGTGATAGAGGATGGCAATCGTGAATAGTTCAAGATACAAGAAATACTGTAGCAAATACTCATCTTCAGTAAATGACTGAGCAGAGCTGTCATCATCTCAACTACCTGAAACAATTACATTTTGGCTCTGCTTTGACTAAGAGATAACAAACCAGACTGCATCTGCTGAGGTTAACTCCATGTCTACCGTCTAACCTCTGCTACCACAGTCCCAGTAATGGGACATAAGAAGCGTGTGCCTCAGCTCCTGCCAGTGAACCCGGAATGATGGAAAAGAAAGTGGAGACAAATCAGTCATGCTATAGCCCAACTCAGTAGTCTCCCAGTGAAGCAGGCAAATTCAGAAATGCAAAAGGACAACTACAGAGCAGCAGTGGTCTTGGCTGCAATGAAATGAAGTCTAACATCTCAGTACTGCAGAAACTATCCTCCTACCCACTTCCTTGAGACTCCACCCCTCAAAGCACTGTCTCTGCTTTCACAGCAACCATAAGCATCAACGTGTTTCAACAGCCTCCTCAATGAAAGGGCAGTCTCCCTTTCCGCTGAGGATACTGCGGGCGTTCTCTGGAACGCTGCATGACAGGAAGTCCCTCACAATGCGAAACACAACTTTATGATACCTGCACACACCTGTTCCTGCAAATCCAGGTACGCTTTTGTACAGTGGTAACTTGGCAAATTCACTCGCCTAGCGCTATAGCACACAACCATTCTCAGAGGCATGGGGAGAGCTTCAAAGGTACCTGAGCGACTGAAGGATGGCGTTCATGAAACACGTATTCCCCAGGTTCCGAAGGCCTGTGGCACAAAGGGCAGTGGTACTCCCCTGGAAGTGAGAACAGTTAAGTTAAAGAGTTATCATTGCTCCCCCACTTTCTCCCCACAAAGCTGTTCCTGTTACGTCAGCATTAACAATAAACTACACTGTTTGAAAAGAGCAGTGACAAAGCCAAAGCAACCACCTCACCAGCTCAAACTGCCTTGAAGCTCCATCTTGACAGGAAACCCGTTTCTTACTCATTCCTGTCAACAGAAAACTATAGTACGTCTTTTCCTGTGCAAACAGATCTAGAATAGGACAACACAGCGTTGACCACAGGCTTTTATTGCAAAGTATTGGCGTGTACATATGTTGAATATTCACACTCCAGAAACGTTCAGTGAGAACTGGACAGCAATCTTCCTGAAGTGCCTTTGAAAAATTAAAATACCAATCCTTATCCATCTAGTCCCATGTCTAATATGCACAGTGTGGCAGCCTGCAGGTTGTTTTTAAGTCACAAGCACTAGCCTGCTGCCTTGGTTGGGTTTTATGGTGGCCAGGAGGGTTTTTGAAAGACAGACAACAGCATTTATTTGGGAAAGAAACACTCAAGTTAGACTGTGCCAAGAAAAAGCAATGTGTTGAATGAAGAGAAGCAAAATACACACCATTTACAGTCTAGGAGTTTCAACAGGTTTGAGCAATGTTACCAACAGTCGAGCTTGCTTTTTGCCAAATAATCCTGAGGGTGAGCTGGGAGGAGAGGGAAGAGAAGTGTGGACAGTGTTGCATTTACAGTTTCTAGAATCTGCAACACTTGGACACATTCCATTGTCTACAAAATACCACACTGGAAGTTCATTAAATTTTGGGGCATTCTTCATTGCTCTAACAAAATTTAAAAGCTAGACTCTCTTTTAACAGTAGTATCTCAAAATGAACATATTACTTGACATCAAAGACTCCATGCCAATCCAGGTTACCAAATACATATTCAAAGTGTTCCAATAAAAGTTTTTTTCCTCCCCAAATCTACCACAAACATCATCTCTGGTGAAGAACTAGTGACAGCAGAATATTTGTGTATATGTTGTTTAAAAAAAAAAAAAATAATTATTTACATAAGCAATTTACCAATTCAGTAAGAATTGTTTAAAGAGAAACCTGTTCTCCAATAAAGAAAAAAAAACTCTTAAGTACAACCACCACAGTGTCCTTAGCATATTCTTTTCTCACTCTTGCCCAGGTTGAGACAGCACGGTACTAATGCAACCAGTAGTGCCCTGTCTTTTCTAGATAAGGATCCAATATGCCAACAATAAAAAGATCATCTGTTGCCATGGGCAGTATTCAAGTATTAATAAAACTGAGAAAACAGCACAGGCTAAGGAAGAATAAAAGCAGCATTAAGTTCATGCTTTCTAATTCAGTCTTCTCCATATCTAAATCTTGCTTAGAATTTTCCTTCTGGTTTTTACTGGCTTTGAGTTTTCCAGACAGTGATGCTGTGTGTTGCCATAGGAAAAACACCCCACTATTTCTCTGAGGCTTTCTTAATCACCCCAAGATTAGGACAGTACAGGAAGCACACACAGCACAGAGTACCCTAAATTAACCTTAAGAAATACATTTTTAAAGTAACTCTAAATCCCTACAGACTTTGCAAAACAGCAACTGACTGCTTTGGTCCCACCCTACCCTCTTATTTCCGTTCATACTCCTCTCAAGAACTTCTCTCCGTAATCAGATAGTTGCTCCTCACGGTTGAAGATAGCTATTAACTTCAGCTCCCTTTGACTTCACTGCTGTCCAGCAGCCCCAAGGGCCAAGGAGGAATAGTTCTGCTCTACCGCTCCTTCTGGTTAAGGGTGAAAACGAAGCAGTTGCATACAGCTGGGTCAGCATCTCCCCTCTCCCTCCCTAAAATCTGGGAGAAATTATGAAGACTAGAAACTCCCTCAACCCAAACTGTGGAAAACAGAGACATTTGGTTTGGGGCATTCTGCATCTTGAAGAAACTATGCAGCCCCCTTCAGCTGTCTACCAAGGGCTGGATCATCCTCTCCTCGGTGCTGTTCTGCAGAGCTGAAGTTAAAATAGCAGGAAGATGAGAGTGAGAAAAGCTTTCAGAATAGTCCACAGTTCCTTTTGAAAGCAAGTTTTAATAAACTCTTTTAAAAATTGGTTAAAATTTTTTACTTTTCCCTAACAATTACTCTCTTATCCTCCTAGAAAAAGACAGTGCACCTGCTTCTTTGCTTTTTGCTCTGTAAAAAAGACAAAAACCCTTTGTCTGCTCAGAAAAGTCTTACGTCTAGCCCTGGTTTCATCCCAGTAGGTACTAGCTCCTTCCAATTTCACTGATCTCACCAAGCTCAAATTGCCCTGAAGCTCCATCTTGGCATGAAACCCTTCTTAAGCACAGGGAAGCTCAAAGTCTGTATCAACAGAAATGTAGCAGAATATCAAACATTGTGTTGTGAGAAGGGGCTCTTCCAGGTGTCTGGTCAGCAAATGAGAAAGACAAAGTGTACCAAGCAGAATTTGGGTAACTGTAAGTATTTCAAGTCAAACCCAACTATAAGCCTCAACAGGTTTAGAAAAAACCCTCAAACTCACTGTACCAGATCTGTCATACTTACATTTACTTTTAATAACTTGCTGTTCAGGGATGAGTTTTCCAATAGTTTTCTTTTCCTATGTCTGTCTGATGTAAAGGCTGAACTGTTGGAAAGTAATTAAAAGAGGTTACTTACTATAAAAACAAGATGTTGTGTGAAATGGACAACAGATAATCATCTTTAATACAGTGATTACATCTACCATCAGCTGTCACTAACACAGCAAAGAGCCTCCTGATTGCAACTTATGATTTTCATAGTCTTAAAATAGACTGCAACTCCCTCAGAGTACAGACACACATCCTATTTTCAAGTTAATTGTGTCAAGCTATGCATGCTACAGTATGCGCCCTGAAGAGTGGCCTTGTTGGCATGCTACTTTTCACCTAAAATATTGATCTTTTTCCTTAATCAAAGGAATACTTAATACAGAATTTTCCATGAAACACTTCTGTCAGAAGAATCATCTAAGCCTTTAGAAAGACAACTTCAAAAAATCAGGACAAAATAAAGTTAGCAAAGATCAAAAATATCTCCAGTGCTAGCACTTATGTATTATAGCTGACTTCTCTTACTTAAATAAAAATACAGGAGGTTACAACATTTGTGTAATACTAATACAAAGTTACAAGAACAATTAGTTATTCTTTTCCACATCACTGGAAATTACTGGCCCCTCAATTCTACCAGTTTATGACTTCTCTCTAATCTAACAGCAAAATCATAACTTGTTCCAGATTTAGGGTTTTGTTTTGCTTTATTTCTTTTTTTTTTTCCCCCAATTAAAAAGCCCTCCAAACATTCAAAAACTGTCGTTACACACAATGGAAGCCTCCACCGTATCATTTACCTCCCAAAGAGGTAGATCTCCTGGACATTTCCGAAATACTAACATGCACTTCTTGTTATGCTTAAATATCTTTACATCTCATTACATATCTGAGAAGCCCATCAAAAAGAGAATGGAAAATAATTAAAAGGTTAATATCACCTACACAGTAAGTGACACTTAATTCAGGGAGGATCCAGAGACTTCCCAAAACCACAGCAATTTCTTAGCAGGAGTCCTATTTGAACTCTACGGCATTCAAATGTGTTTGGAAGCACTGCATGGACCCATACTTCTACTTAGCATTATGTAAGATTTCCAAGCAAAGCGTGAAAAGACTATTTGCTATCTAGCACTGGCCACTGCATCTACTTTTCAGTGGAACAGTGACAGATAAAGGCAGAGGAAAATGTCTCTTCTGTACAATTCCAAGTTCATAAGCCTTCTTAATATTTTTATTTGGGAACCAAACTATGCAATTAATACGAAGACTACTTCCACCTGCATTTTCACTTCAATTTCTCTGCTCCAGAAGCTTATTCTGGTTTTGACAAAAATGTGATTCTGTTCTGGAAATTCTCTCCCATTTACATGGAAAAAGACAGTAAATATTGCCTAGGTAGCAA
The DNA here is from genome assembly GCF_000690535.1 of Cariama cristata. Lineage (NCBI taxonomy): Eukaryota > Metazoa > Chordata > Aves > Cariamiformes > Cariamidae > Cariama > Cariama cristata. Next base: position 107,797 of record NW_009626701.1, read on the forward strand.
GAAAGTTAATCGATATCTAAATTCCTGTATCACCATACACTGCTTCTACAACATTCACCATATAAGAAACAAAACATACAAGATCAGTCAAATTCATTCATTTCTCTGCTTCTCAGTGATGAAAAGGATATTTAAACATACACAGTATCACATACACAGAAGGACCAAAATATATACATTGAACACATACATACAAAACAGAAATACCACTTAAATGATGCAATATTACATGTCTACCCAAAGCAGTCTGGATGTAAAAAAGCTACTCACTTTTCCAAGTTCTGTAGGTGCTCTCTGACCTTCTGTACCAGGCCCAGCTTGGTATCATTGACTACAAAATCATCACAGCGGTAACTGCAAGAAAAACATTTATCAGAATGTACAAAGGATTTCAATGAAGTACTCCAAAACAGTCATGCAAACCTACATGTGGGAAGATTATGAGGGGAACAGGGCAGCACAAGACGTACATACTGAGCTTGGTTCTCTCTGAAAACTACTCTATAGCAAGAGAAGGTACAGGCACTACCTTATTGCATGGTTTTTCTTCTAGCTCAGTTCTTTATTAAAAATTAGAAGCATGATGCACTGCTTGTCACAATGCAGAATTCCCGTTCAACAAAAATTCAAACATATGATATAACCAAAAGCAGCATTAGTAGACAATCCATAGAAGATTTATTAGAAAAGATCAACTGATATCAGGTAAACAGAATACAAAGGTTTTATTAATGTACAGTATACATCAATTTATTTTAACACTGTAAAGTGATCATTAAAACCTGAGGTGCTGAACAGATACACACATAACGCAGAAGTTTCTGCTATGGAAAAAAGACCAGGGAAGATCAAACAAGAGATTACATGATTTGTCCAAAGTCACACCAGAAATCTGTGGCAACTTGCACCTCGTGGTTTAACCACAACTATCACTCAATCTCTCATATAGTTTTTATACACACAAAAACTCTTATAAAACTTAAGCTAGTATTTTGAGCTTTTTCAGGGTAAGCATGCGAAAGCAACTGAGCTGAAAAAGAGAGAGAAGCTGATCCCCCCACTGCCTCAAAGGAAACGTAAAGTGAAGCCAAATCAAAATGGCCTCTCAGCAGAAACAAGGGTACAGAAGTCTACAATCCTATACTGTCCTACGAAGATCTCACATTTCCCAAGAAACAAAGACGTTCATTATAATTTAATATTCAAATTGTGGGCTTGTAATACCTCATATAGTGCACAAAGGCAAAGGTTACAGACCATTTCTAAAAGGGGGAGGAAGGTATTTTAGGGAATGCTGAAATAAAAACTCACACCTTATTTCACTGTTTTCCTGAGTACATGTAAACCCACAGTGCACATGTCAATTTGAAGAAATTAAAGGAGAGAGTAGCAAGGAAAACTGTCACAAGGAGAACACTGTTGCAAGATGGCATCAACTTCTGCCATTTTCCTGTATTTTAAATCCCTTGCATTTCTTGCCCTCACAAAAAGAGGGAACACAGGTCCCAGAGTGATGCGGACCCTCTTATCCATGCTCGCTCTTCCATTTGTGAAGGAAAGACAATGCCTGTATACAGGGATGGGGTGGTAGAAAAGGGAGGGGAAGGAAGGACAAAACGCCCTTAAAACCAAGAAACAGAAACGCTGCAGTCAGTAAGGAAGCCCAGCTTTGCAGAATCCACACACGCAGGTCGGTAAACCAAGAATTCTGTGCAGCCTCCTCGAGTCCCTCTCAGAGGAGGCGGCAGCCTTACTGCTGTGCACAGGAGCTGCAGATGACATTTCACAGTACTGCTGCAGGTTAGCTAAGAGCTAGCTCAAGAACTAGATAACCCGTATTCTGGCATGAGAAACAGGAAGGTAAGAGAAGATTTAACGCCACTTGCACCTGCTCTTTTGAGAGCACTGCGACAAAAAGGGAGCAGAGACTTGTCACAACTTCCCTTCCCCCACATCCCACAAAGGTATCTCAGCTCTGAGCAGTGTTTGCCAGGCCGGTGCTTACTGCAAAGCAACAAATTGCAGCTTCAAATTCTGGCAAGCAACTGAATACTTCCTGTGAAGAAAACTAACTTACTTTGGCTATGTTTAATATCAGAACCATAGCTATTTTTCTCCTTTCCCTTTGGCACAGGACTGACTCAAATGTGAAATACATCCTTATTGTCTCAGGTTACTCCTCTACTGCTTCATAAGTTAATGAAGCTATCGACTTCAGGCACAACTGGAATTTACAACATTCTTTGTTGCATAAACCTGCGAGGTAGTTCAAAGGTAACAGTATTGCTAGTGTTAATTCTAACACTGAATCCTTGAAGAGACTACAGAGTTGAGAAAGTAAAGTAAAGGCCCTGGCCACTGAAAGGAATCTGTAAGAGCAGTCTGTCCAGGATCTCTGTTGATTTTTGCCTCCAAGAAGAGAAATTAATACAAGTCTCAAGATTTCCCAACAGCGAACACGGCAGTCATAGATACTTACACAAAATCTAGAAGTTATTAAGATAGCTATTGCCAGTAATTTTTTTTTTTTTTTTTTTTTTTTTTTTTTTGTGTTTACTACACACCTTTTTTTTTTTTTTTTTTTTTTTTTTTTTTTTTAAGATTACTACAGACCTAGTTAGTTTGGGAGGCGGAAGAAGTCTGTAAAGGTGCTTATTTTTCAGCCATGTTTTAAGTGGTCCTATTGAGCTTTGTCAACAACCTACAATTAGCTAATGAAGTGTTCCTGCATCTGCCACTCTCACAGGACACCACACCTCAAGGACAACCATCAGAGCAAACTACCCAGGCCAGCTTGCTGAGAGGTAAATATGGTGTAGGTGGATACAGTACAGTCCAACTTCTTAATACCAAGCATGTCCACACCCCCAGGTATACTAGCACAACTACAGTGCTACTTTAGTTGTGTAGCTACTAACATTTATAAATGGGGAATGAAAGCTGATGCAAGCTCACTGAATGCCTCTAAGCCAACTTATTGCTGCAAGATGATTTAATACTTACTCCCATGCCCTAAAGATCGTGTTAACCTTATTTTCAGTCTGATCTCACATACCAGTTACATCTTCACATAAAATTTCAAGTTAGCACTTTCTGCAAAATGGAGGAATAAAACCAAATACATCATTAAATGTCAGGGTCCTTGCAACAGTGGAAAAAGTAATTTTAAGATCCACTTAAAAACAAGCTGCTTCTATTTCTGTTTTCAACGGGGAAGTTTTTTAAACCACCTCCCTTGCAACACTGAGGATTCAGCAATACTACTAGAAATGACAGCACTACTACCAATCTATTTTGGATAAATGAAGTAAACAGCATAGAAAGTATCCTATGCTTTAATAACTTAGAATTTGCTAAGCCCACACACCATAAAGGTAAACTGCTGAAAGATTACTTCCTATATGTGAAGCTGACATTCAAAACATATGTTTAATTTGTGATCCTCAGGATTATCACAAGTTAACAATACACCTTTTTGCATACAGCAATTCTATTCTACAATAGGCTTTTAACAGCAATTGTACAGAACAAATTCTATACTTCAGGGAGGGTCCCTTATATGGATTAGCTCAGTATTTTCCTCTCTCCTCACTTTCTATTTTTAGCACCTCTGCTACCTCCAAGGCCTGGTCTTTTCTGGCCTCCTTTGCTGTTAAAATGGCAGCAAGCCAGTGAATGTATGCACTGCTCTGAGGAACACTTATGCTTACTGCTGGCTGTTTCAGCAGGTTACAGAACTTCATGCTGTTTAAAAGCCCTGGTTGGATTTGAAGAATTACAGGACAGGAAAAATTAAGAAAATCCAAGTTTCCTTAGTTGTGCTAGCACCTTACACGAGTCAACTAAGAACTCGAGTTTAACTATCTTCATAAAAGGCTTTTTACCTTAATTTCCACTGACTGTTGAATGCAAAATAATGGTTCTGAGCAATCTCATTTTCAGATGCTCATGGGCTAGCACAGCAAGTCTGTTTTTTAAATAGAACCACCAACACAAAAACAAAGACGAAAAAAGAATTTTTTACAAGTCCTTGGCACTTAGTTATTTTTACATCAGCCCATGGGGACAGACGGATGAGGACATTAGCAGAGCCATGTCCCTTTAAGAGATAACAAGAAGGCTAATGGGTCAGAAATCTGACCTGCAAATTGCTTCTGGGATTAAATGAACACGGGGAACACATTATGCAAATACATAAACAGGGCAGCCTTTCTTCTGTGCTAACCAACTGTCCGTGCACTAGCACAGAGAAAACAAATTTACAAGAGTCCTTTTTCAGGAAATGTATTTCTGAAAGCAAGCTTCTTACACGTATCATTTTACTTCTCGTGCACAGAAAAACCACCACTAACACAGCAGGAGAAAGCATCCTACGACAGCTTGAAAAGAGATCTGTACTTCCTGTAAAGCCTTTGTGCTTAGTACTTCAGAACTAACTGAAAGGCTGATTACCTTCAAAAAGTAGGATTCAGGAGGCTGTTTTTCTCAGTGCTTAGCGTCTTAAACATAATTCAGTCTGAAGATTTAGTATTGCATCTACTGTCTCAGAAGTGACCAAAGAATCAAGAACACAGTCCTACTCTCATAATAAATAAAAGATTAACATTCTCTCAACTTTTTCACTGTGAAGACTGAACGGGCAAATAGGAGGACATAGAGAAAAGACCAAAACCCTCTGGAAAGCAAATCCCTAGTTACCCAATACTTAATGATACCTCAAGCATGCCTGTATTTTTCAAAATATTACCAAATTCATAAATATAATAAAAATCTCATCTCAGATTAAAAAAATAAAAATTAACCACCATCCCACCAGAACTGAAACATTTTCCTTTCAAGCCATGTTGAAAGCTTGTGGTGATGTAAAAGAAAACATACACACCTAGACTTCCATGTTGAAATGCAATTACAGGAGACTGCTTGGTCTGGTTTTGGTTTACTGCCAGACTGCACGTGAACTAGAAACAAAATTCAATAAACCACGGTAGCTTCAACAGTCACATAGTATTTATTTGCCTTGGACTGACACCATAGCTGGACTGTGCTCTCATGATAGCAGTAAAGTTTATGACATGACCAAAGAAAAGCAAAGGATTAAATGCCCTCTGCTTAGAAAAGAGCCCATACAGGCCTGTTCACTGCTATCATGCAAGCTAAGGAACACAGTAATTCATGTCTACACCGAAGAAGCTAAAAAATAACATTTCAAAATTCAATCTCCACAGTAGCTAGTTATGGCTCAAATTCACTTGCTTTAACTGGCAAGCATTATTTGATAGCAGCCTCTACAGTAGTGTCTGAAATAAAGGGGCAGAAGTTGGTCTGAATGCTTTCTGCTTCATCTTTACACATCTAAGCTCATTTCCACTGAAAAAATTGGGTGCAATAACAGATCCAAGTATTCTTTTCTGATTATCAGGTGGGAAAAAACTGAAATATCCTAAATGAAAGCAAAGATACACTGCTTTTGAAACTTGTTCAGCTTTGTATTAGCACAGGAGAGTTATAATTTGCTAGTGAATTATACGCAACAGGAACTCTTCAAGGCAAAGCTCTCTACAATTAGTCTCAGTTCATCCACAGGCGACTCAGCCTTCTACTTCGATTATAGCAGAAAAGACATCACATGCTAAGCTGCTTCTCATCTGTCCTACCACAAATATGCTGTGAAACACCAGTGAGCTTCCCAAGTGCCTTCCTACCTGCTCCTCAAAAGCATAGTTTGTTTCACTAATAAATCCCATAGTCCTCAATTCGGCTGTTGTCATTTTGCAATGCCTATATTGGGTTTGGGATAAGCTCAACAGGGTGCTCTGACTTGCTAGTACAACTCATCAAGACTCAGCAAGTTGAGCATACTATTTGTCACAGCAAATGGAGATATAATCAAGAATTCAAATACCCTGCTAAAATTCCTCCACACATTATTACCTTCAGAGTGACTAGAAGACAGACCATACATATTTCCAAGCAAAACAAAAAGCTACAACACAGAACTAAGTTGTTAACAGCATTAATTGGGAATGTGGAATTAGCTTCCCACAGTTATTCCAGTGCTGGCAACCTGTGCATATGTATCACTTAGAAAAATTTTGTATTTTCTAATGTCTTCACATAGAAGCAGATGAAAATGCTGGTCATTTAAATAAAATTTAAATAGAAGTAAAATCCCCATATATCACAAAGCTACTCAAACCTTTCTTCTATGCTTAACATGTGTACAGTTGCACACACCACCTGAATAATTTTTGAGTTGCTCCAAAAAAAAAGTTTCTTCAGGCAAGACCACCTAACCGTGATTTTACTTGCAGCAGATAAAAATATTTGTTACAGAAGTATTACTCATAAAACTGGATACTCAAACTTGAAAGCAAACAGGTTATTCCCTGATGAAGTACACAAAACATACCCAATTATTTGAACAAAATACCCATCAGTGGAGCTATATACTCAGTGATTTTACAAGACAGTAACGTGGATTTCCCCGAGATCTGCAGTGTTCAAATCCTGCATTGCCACACTGCACAAGTAGTGACATACATGGGAAACCATGAATCCAACAGGAAATGCAGAAGCAGCTGTCAACAGTTTTGCTTAGGGGTGAAGAGGATGGAAGAGCATTGTTTTCAACAGACTTCCAGTCTTTGCCCTCTGAGGAACAAGGAAGATAGGGAACCCAACATTACCAGCATAACTATTAAATCTCCCTGAACAGCGCTCGTATCTCACTCTAAGCATCTGATAGAATAAAACAGCCCAGGCCATTCTTCTGTTAAAAGAATCACTTCTATGATTCCGTTATACTTAGTCTTGCCAGAGAGTTGATGCTGCTTCCCAACAGGATCCATCATTTTCCCAAACTCATACAGGTTGCCCCAAATCCCCAAAAGAAAGAAGTCTTTCCTTCAGAGTGAAGAAAAAAAATTAATATTGGGGAAAAAAACCAAACAAAACATACACACCTAAAGTTCACACCTCTTGGTCAGAAACTACAGTGTATTACTTTACTTTCTAATATTCTGACAAATAAAGGATATGTGAAAGGTTCACCAATTTGATGGAAGGAGTAACTACAACCAAACATCAGCTTTTGCAATTAAAAGGTTAGGTTCTCAACATACCTCAAAGCAAACAGAAGCAACCCCAAACCACATAAACAGCATTTATTTCAAAAAGTTTCTGCTGTCATTTGAAATGCAGGAGTTTAGCCACAACCAATACTACAATATACATGAAAAAGCAGAGGGTTATTTCATAACTGTTCTTAAACAGCCAGGTCTGGAAATCAAGAGATGAAGTGCTCAAAAAATGTAAGATAATGCTTCACAAGAGTCTGAAGTTTTCACCTTCTAGTATGTAAAAAGTTGTCAAGTTACAGTGTTTAAACCCTTACCAGTATGTACTGTAACTACTGCAATCCATACACACAGTATGCTGAACTTTCTCTTGCTTTTCTGTTTTCTTATGGTTGGTCATAGGAATCTGTGCATCTTCATAATGCTTTTTTGCATGGCCATTCACATATCTAAAATAAATGAAAAACAAAAAAAGTCATACTTGTAGTTACTTAACCAACATTCATTGAAAATAAGAAGAAAAAAGGCAGCCTAAGCATCCACTGTTTATACAGGCATCAAAACAGGCAATTCACCTGTGTGAAAACATTGGCTACATTTTCTAACTTTTTACCCCTTTACTCTCCCACGTTGTCCAAATTAATCTCTCCATCACCTTCACAGCAGCCACAAACTGGCATCCTTGTACCAGACCCCAGGATCTGGGCCCTTAACAGACTGATGCACCTTAACAACTGAGAAAATCATTAGCTCCCTTTTTTCATAACTGTAAAGCGGTTAGTTCTCCATATTGCTTTCCCATATACTTTTCTTACAGCTCTACCTTTTCCTCCACCCAGCACTCATCATGTTTGTGATTATTTTAACAGTGTGCTGACCCCCATACGAAAGCACACCCATTTTAAGCTTTCCCATTCTGCAGCATGATTTAATACTACAGCATTCTACATTTTATAAAGTTCACGAATTTGAAAGGCTGTAGAGCTTGGGTTCACATAACTGAAAAAGAAATCTAAAATCCTACAGCTCTTTTGCTGACACAATGAGCACTTTCACCATCAAAATTTGAGCTCTAGAAAATCAAGCATCTTTAATAAAAAAAGTTGCATTACAAATGCAAGACTCCTAAGTATGAGCTGAAAATCATTAACACTTAGAAGTGCATGGCCAGACCTCAGGTGAATTCCCTCCTCTCCCATTTCTTGCTTGTTGAACTCAGTAATGCTAACCGATAGGAACTTTGCATATGCTCCACACGAAGGTCTTTATATTCTACACTTGTTCTCACATGCAGGTGTAAACAGTTCTGCTAACGCAGCTGTGCTAGTTAAGGCACTGAAGCCACGGGGTTACCAACATTGCTGTGCTGGCAGAATTCTGCAGCAATTATGTCATAACCCGAATGAGACAGCTGTGCTTGCAGGAGTTGGTTTTCTGCCTAACAGTGCAAATGACAGGTTTATAAAGCTATGCTCCCACCAGAAATGCTCTGCTGCTCTAACACAGTCAGTAATGTTCCCAATGACTCTAACCTGGAGGGTGTACTTCAAGGGAAGATTTGAAGAGCTCTATTTCTCTCCCTTTGACTTCAAACGTTATCTGAGCAGAAGAATATGCTGTGTGCTTTCAGGATCAAAAGTGCTCCCATTACAAGGTATATTACATTCTTCTGATTCAATTATTTTCCATTCTAAGGATGGGAGTAGTTTAGAAAAGTCAAAACAAACTGCATAAATACCTGACTCAATGGCTACTAATTGCATGCAAGAAAGGTCATATATGGACAGAAATAGTATTTTTTAAAAATTAGTACCAAGTAAAATATTCCAAACTATTTATTTCACACTATCACATAACATGAAGTAGCTCCCTCTCTCTTAGCTCTCACCAAATATAAATTTATGAAATAAATTACTAAATAGAGAAAAAAAAGGGGTTGTGCTGAAAAGTCTGAATAAGAGAGATTATTAAAATTGTGGCACTTACTGCTATCCAGATCAAAGCCTGGAGTTTACTGAATCCACTTTAAAAGACAAAGTCACTAAGTTTAACGATGCTTTTCCAGAACAAAAGCACACCAGCACAGATGTTACTCTAGAGATTAAAACATGTTCACATCTCAGATACTGTCTAAATGTCTACACTAACCACATTCTCATTAATATGGGCATTTCAAACATTTATGTAGCAGCAAATTTTCTACAATTTTCCTGACATATAAATAACCGCACTGGCTATATCATTCCTTTACAAATTCTTTTGGTGTACTTCAACTAGTACAGACAAAAAAGCAGCTGTAGTCTGAAGGAATTCTGATGGTAGCTAGTCCTTGTACGTTATGGCAATATCTTTGTTCCAAAACTACTACACTACAGTACATTTAAGGTATTTTCTGTCTAAGCTGGACAGTTGCTGTTTTCCTCAAAATAAGCTATGCTAACTTCAGATTTGTGAGTTTCCAAGAATTTTTACTGGTTTAATCTTACTACAATAGAAACATCTTTTACAGAATGGAACTTTACAATAATCCACTGAATTAGCAGTTCTCCAGGCACTTTTTGAGCTGAACATTCACATTCACCATACACTTTTCCTTTGGAAAAAAAATTTGGTTGAGTATAATCTCTGGACTCTTACAAGGTAGCAAAGAACTGTGTTCAGTATAAAACATACAATGTTAAACGAGATCATAAAAGGTTTATTTCAGGGAATTATAAAGCATTCAGGAGGATTTTGAATGAACTGCCTCAGAGTCAAGCAACAAAAGAAAAAGATAAAGGTCTGATTAAAAGATTTGCAGACTAACACTTTGTACCCACCTTCCACAATGGACACTTGAGCACGTCAGACAGACCCACGGACTTTTATTTGACCGGCACACTATAAAAGATTTTTTAAAAAAAAGCGTCAAATAAGTTGGCCATGATATTACAGTTGTATAACACGTTCTGAGCGCTAGCAATAGCTCTACTGTGACTCCACCTTAGCACCACAATTATATAAAAGAGCCAGTGATGCTCATTAATCTATATGAAGGACTAAAGTAACAGACTGAAGAGCTATTGACGCTAAAGCACGTTAGCCACCTTCTGGCTTGAGTTCTAGTCACAGGCTACACATTTACCGGTTACTTTCCATGAAAATTTTTTTTTTTTGGTCTGTGTTACATCTACATGTGGTCTACTTGATTTTGAAATACAACACAGAAGTATCAGAAGCAGAAATATCAGAAACACTGGTAAAGTTTAAAAAGCTTTCTTTTGGCTTTTAATAAGGCAGTCGACCAAACTCAGGGAAAAAAGCCACAGCACTTCACTTCTGTTTCGTAAAATTTGTTACACAAGAAGCCATTTTAAAGAAGATATTGCAAGAAAGCCTGGCAATCTGATAAGATGCACACAGAATAAATTACTGTGCACTGCATGATAATACACACCATTTATACAATATGTATTCCTATGCTGCAATGCTGGTAAAGGCTTTATCCATAAAGATTTTACCCTTTCATAGTCATGCACAAGCTGAAAGGTTAAAATGTAACACAGCGCTGTGCTTCACAATCCATTCAAGACATCAGAAGATGTTATCTAAGTTTTTAGCTTTCTTCTAAGTCTATAAAACATAAATTATACAAGCATGGATCTTTTTAAGCTAAAGGGAAAAAACAACAGGTACTAGAAAATGAAGAAACAGTATCCCAGAGTAGTCATAGAAACCAGATATTCCAGCTCCTGTTCCTGCCCCAACCCAGTACCTCTGCCCCAAAGTCTGCAGATTCAGATTAGAAACAAAATTTCAATTAATAACCCATGTAGGCAGAACACAGTAAAAGAGGCAAGCAGAGCAAAATTTCCCTTAGTCAAGAAAAAGTATATGCAACTTTATAAACAATAGCAATTTTGGAACTACAATTAAATTAATAATCAAACTCCCAAACTGTGAGAGGAATTCCCATTTGGATCATTTCATTGAAGGTGGGACACTACAATATACAACACTTAGATTTGAATGAAGTAAAATTGTTAACAGCTATACACTACCACAGAATTTACAGAAACAGCATTACACTTTCAAATACTCAACTAAAACGATAAGAAAAATGAAGTGCTAAGTGCACTTCTGCAAGGGCAGAAAACAACAATAAAAATACTACTTCAATTATCCCAAAAATACAAAAGGGTATGATGCCACCTAATTTTTCTACATGCTATCACTGCTTCTCGGGACAGCCAGTCAAAAGAGTCATAGAGGAAAAACAAGACATCAGAAACTTGAGGGTCTGTAAGGCCAGGGGGAAGAAGGGACAAAGAGAAGAGGATTAAACTCTAGCGTATAGGTAAATTATTTATATTGTTATTTTTTGTGGAAAAGCTTGAGAACAGCCTTCCCTGTCAGGACTCACACCTTAGAAAAAGGAACTGGGGAAGCGGAAGCATGCACAGAAGCTGCTCCAGGGCAGGATCACCCGAGCTGGCTAACTTGGGACTTCCAGCAAAATTCAAAAATAGGTTCACCAAGCTACAAACCATGGTACACTACATATCAAACTGTTAAGATCAAAGACTATCACAGAAAACCAAGCTAACAAAAGAAGTTTCTTTAATAAATTAAATGCTAATTAAAAAGAAAAAGCAAGGCGGGGTCAATTTTTAATCAGGAGAGAAGTGACTAGCTTACTTGTTTAGAAGGGCTAATACACTTTTCCACCACTAGATTTTGCCTTTATTTTAATCAGATGGAAAAATAAACTAGCTAAGACTGCTTCTTAAATAATTACTTTCTGGATTTGCATTCATTATTACCAATAATTGTTGTATTTCAATTCACAGGCCCAATCCAAGGAATGCTTAAAGCTAAGAATTTTACTATGTTCACGGGGAAAAAAAGCACATTCCACAGAAATATTATTTAAAGTAACTATTTTAAACTCTTCAGTAAGGACGCCACAATTGTTTCTTTCAACTGCTGCAATTATTACTTTACTTGAAAAACACATTTTCTCACATCTCAATCTTCTGGTCTTGGTTTTTCAAAGACAAATTTTCCTATTTCTAATGTTGATGGGTTCCCACAAGTGTGATGGTAATTTTGTGATAGAGGGCAGCCACGTAGAGCTGTTTTGGCTTACATTTCAAGTCAGAAAAGTGGAAGAAGTTTGTCTAATTTGACCAAAGTGTTATCAAGAAAATCAACATTTGGCACTTGCAAACAGAAGAGAAAGGGAAGACCTTAAATAGCCATCACTAGTTAAAAATGGGCTAAACAGACCACCAGTCTAACCTGATACAATTTCATTTTCCTGAATTACACAAACTGAAAGGTAAAAAAAAAATTAACCAGAAGGACACAGAAGCCAAAACCATTCATGCACTTAAACACAGATTAAGTGCTGCATGAACAAACCACTACCCTACACTTTCCTTGCCAGGAACACAAAACAGTCTTCCTAGCATTAAAATCCCAACAGAAATCTCCCACTTGGAAATAAATTTTTGCTTTCACTATGTTATCATCTGTGGACAGAACTGCTTCTCAACCAGTAGGTCAAAGCATTACAATGCAAACTATTATTCCTACTTTCCACCATGCATAGACCATTACAATTTCACATTCAGGTATTTTAAATACCTGCACTGCTTGCTTGCAAGTGTTAAATTATACTGAAGTAGTGCTCACTCTCCAGAGTTCACACCAGGTTTAAGTGCTCTGCACAAAGCCAGCAAACAAGTCCACCAACTCTGCACAATGCCAAAAAAAATGGCATCCACTAAAATTTTCCATCTTTCACATCAGGGAATAGGAAAAGATGGCTCATTTGTTTAACTTTTAGGAAGAACTTTGCTCCAATTGCATCACATTAGAAATGTGTAGTTTATCTTCTGCACAAACATCTCCTCCCACAAAGGACTCAAATAACATGGAAGTGACTCCCACTAAGATTAAACACAGAAGCCAGTATTAAATTTGTGACCTACAGTTGCTCCATTCTGAGAGGATTACACAACTGATTTTTTTTTAAAGGTTTCTGAAGATTGCATTCTGTATTTCTCTGAGGTTGGCTCAGCAGATACCTGCATTAAAGCTTGGCTTTCTAGGTATTCCTCAATTCACATCTTGAAGCAGTTACCGTCTGTTACCTACTATTAATAAATTAGATTAGGCTGGCAGCTTCAGGCATTAGTCAGGACTCCAACAAGACAGGCACCATGGAATGCACAGCAAAAGCACAGTCACTGTCCTGAACTGCTTATAATCTACATTAAAAGGTAGACAGTTTGGCTTCATCTGTAAAGAAAGTGCATATTATTCCTTTCAGATGTGGTACTGACATGAAGGCACTAGGTTTAAAAGTAAACCAGAAACAAGAGACACAGATCCATTGCAAATCCCTTCTCAATTCAAAGCACATTACACATCCTTGGAACTTGGCCCTTAAAACAGACTTGGGTGTTCTGGACTTTCAGGTCAGATAGCTACACCAAATCGCAAGAATAGACTCTCAGACCCATTTGTACAGGCACATATGTCTTCCCTCAATAATCAGTATTCCAATCGGGATTTGGGTTTTTATTTGTTTTAGTGCTATTTAAAAAAAAAAAAGGAGGGGTGCACTACATTAGCACCCCTTACTTGGAATAAAGTTAGGTTCAACAAACATCTTAACCACATGAAAAAAAAAACCTTAATTATCTGTGTTTGTTAGACCTTATTTAGTGGTATACAGGCTAAGAAACACTGGCTGCTTTCTCAGCTTGAACTAAAGTGGCTACTGCAACGGTTACTAACTGCCTCATTTTGCTGTATTTTTAGAATAACTTCAAGTCGTTAGGCAAAGATGATAACAACATGTCAAAAGAAAAGAAAAAGCAAATTTGCAATGCCCCAATGTTGTCTGAAGCAGTAAGTCATTTACCATTGCACATAAATATCAGCTTATTCAGAAGCTTAGAAACATAATTTTTCATCATGTAATAGCAAGGGGAAATACTATCCCTTTACAGAATGATTTCTCTAAGTGAAATCTGAGTACTTGTTATACAGCCTACAAAGCGCTCTCTAAATGAAGAGGAGTATCAATCCATCCCCAAGAGAGCAAACAACCAACCACCACTACAGACAGACTCATACATAACTACAGGAACATTCAGAGACATCCCTCCAGCTTCCACTTCCTGTAAATCATCCTGATAACGTTCATCGAGTTATGCCAAGTAGAATGACTAAGATACGGCTAATCAGTTTGGCCCTCTCATCACAGGGCCCCCACCCCATCTTACCCTCATGATCACTCAAATATGTACTTCTGAATCTTGATCTTTTTTTTTTCGTACTGAAAACCAACTCCAAGCGCAGTCTTGTGAAGCATGAACGCTCCTGGCAAACACTACTCCTTACACAACAAAGCTGCAGGTTTCCACTGTAGGAAAGTTACAGCTATGTGAAAGTATACAAACAACCTGTGAAACTAATAGTTCTGTTTAAATAGCACACTGCATAATTTAGAAACTGGCAAAAGAAAAAAGAAGCAGGAAGAGGAGGAGACAAACAGGAAGCAGTTTCGGTAAGGCAGCCAAGTTAAGAAACCTGCAAGATGCAGTGTCCACCAGAGATCTGGCAGTAGCACAGCCATGTGATCAACACAAACCGGTGACTTCGCCAGTCACACCAGTACAAGTGTACTGAGACCATGGCTACAGAATCGCGCTTACATCCAAGTTTTAAAATAGTCCTTTATTACGTCACTAAAGAAAAGGCCACAAAACACCAGCACAGCAAAGTAATACTTTTGTCCTTCTGTTAAGGGCACGTTGAATGGAAAAAAAGATTAGGGCCATTAAACTATTTCCAATAGTCTCCACAGCCTTTACAAAACGGCCTGGACTTTGTTCTCAAAAGGAGCTCTACCAACACTACTATCTTACTTGTATCATTAAATGGTTAAGCTACAATAACATCATGACCTGCACAGAAACATCTTTGGACTAAGTGACCTTTTTTCAGCTCAGTTTGTGTTGCCACAGTAGGTCAGCTATACTGATAGAAGCTAAACTGAAAAAGGCCACTGTTACTCCACTCAGCATCTGCACAAGGAACAGTATTTACACAGTTGTGGCTGCACTGGTATACTGATGCTGTGCTGAGCAAATTGTCCCACAAACATAAGCACTTGCTGACAAACACAAATATATACTACATATATTTTTTATATATATATATACACAAACGCGCGCAGATCTTCCCCTCCCCCAACAAAAAAAAACAAGAATACTGTTAAAATATTCTACAGAAATAGACTTACTTTTCCTTTCCCATACCTTTAATTTCATTTTGCCTCAGTGCCCTGTTTAATTAAGATTTGGTAGCAGGACAATGTTACTTTATGTTTTGCTCTTAAAAGAGCCTCACAAATGCAACAAAAAAAGAGCTGGGCAGTCTCCAGTAACAACACTTAAAGATAAAAGAAGCAACAACCTGCATACCAAAATGTGAAACACAACCTTTCCGCCTGTGACACACCAGGCCTAAGGAGTCAGACTAAAAGCTACCTCCTTCAAAGGTCCCGAACAAAAGGTGAGAGAAATTTGCAAGCAAAAATCCTGAGAAACAATCACAAATGGTGGGAACACAAAATCCTGCACAAACATTTAACCAAAATTATGCAAACCCCAGTAGTAATAATATCTCAAATGCAAAGTTTTTCAGTCACAGGATTCAGAGCATTTCTCAGAGCCCACTTCCATTTTACAGACTGAAAAAAGGAAAATGAGAGACTGAATAATTTACCAAAAGAATTTTGTCGGCACAGATCAGAACTGAGTTACTAGCCCTAATATCTTAGTCCTTTAAGTCATTTTACTTGCAGGCAAGGGTAAAACATCCCAAAACTCAGCACTCTACACAAAACTTAAGGTAATTTGCCAAAACAGCTCTGAATTAAACACCTAAAACTTCCCATATGCAATATACAAGCGACATCAGGCATCCAAGAGTCATCTATCAAAGCTGGTATTCTAAGTAGGGAATTGCTGAAGTTATTAGCCTATCAGAAATATCAAGGAGACAAACATGTTGGATGCGGTCCCTCCTCTGGGCTTACACGCCGGGGTTGCAAAAAGGCTCTGCCCACCACCGGAACTTGCAGTTCTGGAACCCCCTCTGGATCCAGGCAAAACATCTTTTCAAAGATGGAATAAATCAGCTGAGGAGTTTTCTCCATGCAAATCTCATTCACTCAGGATGTGAATGCCTCAGGTGTAATGCACACACCTCCCACCCTTGGAAGGCCTTCCTTCATATGTGCAAGCTTTACTATTATCTGACCCCATTGTCTGTTTACATTCAGGAGGAATCAAAAATACTGAAATTAGTATCTCAACTAAACATGCTGGTAAAATCACAAGACAGGGCAGACACTAACATACACAGAAGTGCACTAAGTCCAAGCAGAATGCTAACATTATTTTATAACCTAGGAGTAGGTTCCAGAACTTAAATACTGAGTTAAATAATACTGAGTCTATGTTTGTTGATTGGGTTGGTATTTTTTTTTTTTTGGTTTGAGGCTGAGTTTTGGTGGGGTTTGTTGGTTTGTTTGTGGGTTGGGTTTGGGGTTGTTTTTTTTTTTTTTTTGGGGGGGGGGGAGTGGTGTGTTTAAAGTGTATACACATCTGGTAAAAGTATCTGCTCCACATTTTAAGAACTTAAGGCTAGTCAATTCCAATAACTGTAATGAAAACCAGGTGACTGAAAAAGGAAGTTAATGTTGCCAGAGTATTTTTTAAATTTTTGAGTGTGCTAAAGCCCCATTCTAGACACAGAATGGAGGAAAAAGGAACACCATAGGCTTTGAAAACTAGAGACATGTTCTACACCTTACTTATAAGCCAGCTGTTTTACTGTTTAGGTTTTAAAGAGTATTCCAATTTGTTTTCAAACTTCATCTCACATAAAGCTCTTCTTCCTAGCCTACCCTCAGCCCCATTACAAGAAGTTCACAAATGGACTGAACTTGTTCTAAACTGTTTAACATTAGAAAAATAAATATTCTATTTAACAATATTTTACATGTTTCATTCATTAGACATCCTTATTGCTTATTTCAGAAAAACAGCCTTCTAGTCAAAACGAAACCAGACAGAAGGGGAAATGGTTTTTAATTATACTATTTAAAATGTTTTGTTTTAAAAAGCAGCTAACACTAGAGGAAATAATACTACTAGAGGAAAACGTGAAAAGATGAAATTTAAACTACATTTAAGTCAAAGCAAGAAAATTTGTAAGGAAGCAAGTTTCCTGGTAAGCATTACTAACAATACAAAAATGTTAACCATTCTTTCAGTGTTTCATACCCTCATAACAAACAGACGCACAATGAATAGAAGTCTCAACAGTATCAAATCTTAGCCTGACTCAAATCACAGTCAAATATAAGAGAATACAAATCAACTCCGAAGAATATTTAAAGAAAAATAGAAAGAAACAAACAAACTACCCTTCACCTTATGACATGGGAAAACACAGTTATTTCTTCTGCTATTACCTTTCAGTCAAAATCAGAAGGATTAAGTTTTTAGCGAGAAAACAAATAAGTCATTTTGTCATAGTGAGTGAACTTATGAAATCAACTAATATTTGTGCTCATGTATAATGGTACATGTGTTTTCCCCCTCTTTGTCACTAAATAAAAGTATCGCTCAGTCTCAGTAAGAAATTTCACAGTTACAGTGAACCACTCTATTACAATGGAAAACTTAAGAACAACTGAATAAGAATATAAAACACAGGTAGGTGAACAATTTTTCATAGAATAAATAGGTCATAGGTCACTGAAGTTCCCAAAAGATTCCTAAGACTGAAGAATGTTTGTCAGAGAGCAATGTGTTTAGCTTCATCTGCATGTAATTCACCTCCCCTGTTATGTTCGACCACATTGGCTTACAGTTCAGTATTTTGATTATGCAATCAAATTCCACGCTGAAAAACTTGGAGGTTAAAAAATGCATGCTTTTTTATTTGCCTATATTCTCAATCCAGTAGTGGAAAAGCAGACAGGTAGGTAAGGAAAACTTCTTTCAACCAGTGTAAACAGACACGTCAGTTCCTGAGGAAGTGGTTAAATGAAATGGGGAGCTGGGGGAAGGTGCAAACCCAAAGTCAGATGACCCAGAGCAGCGACATACAAAGCCACATAGAGCATGCTGTGCTGCTGCTTTTGCTATGGTAAAGAATTAAGGTCACTTAGTGCTACCAATCACACACATAGATGCTCAGCTCTCAGGCTACAGTAGTCAGTAGTGCCATAGTTTTCGGTAATTCCGTCTTTCTACATGTCAAGTCAAACTTTAGGTCAAGAAATGTCAGGAGCTGATCTTCCTGCATATATCATATAAATCACATCTTACCTGAAAGCAACAGTGAGAAAACATGGATTATTTTTTTTTAAAAAAAAAAAAAAGAGAGAGAGAGAGAAAAAAAATTTTTAAAAAAAAAAAAAAAGAAACACACCAGTAGCAAGCCGATTTTACTGAACAATCATGGCCAAACGCATTTTAAAAGTTTCTCCTTTATATTCTAAAAACGATCTCTAGTGGTTTGGCTACTTTGATAACTAATTAGTATCCAAATTTAAATACATACATTTTTTTTTTTAAAAAATTAAACGCTTTTAGCCCTCACAGGGAAACAGGTATGTTCCTCATTATAGCAGAAGTACACCAAAAAAAAAAAAATTACTCAATCTTTATGTTACAGCAAGACACACAAATATTCCTTTTCAGACAGCAGGCAGAAAAAACATAGCAAAGCCAACAGTGTAACGTAATGTTTAAACTCTTAAGGAAAGGAATCTTCTTGAGTCAACTAGCAATCAATCGCAGGTCAAAACATTCAAGTTGGAAATAGGGAGGGAAAAGAGGGGAAAGACAGAAAGAAGGCTTCTTGCTTTCTTTATATAACCTAGAAATTAATCTACTTATTTGTCGTCTCCACTATTTCATTCCTACTTCCCCAATGCTAGCAAAAGACACATTACTAACCAACCCTGTGAACAAAAAATTAAGAAACCAAATGCTCAGTGGACAAAAACACTACCAAACGAAAAACTTATGAACCGAAGGTTAAAAAAAAATTTAAAAGGGTCACGTCTATCTTGAGAAAATGCACCGGTATTTTGACATGGACAAGCAGATGCTCACATTCACACAGAATCCTAAATGATGTATCTATGAATTACCTTGAAAAATCAGTATCTGTCTGTTTGGTATTGATAAGGATCTCCAACCCCCACCCCCAAGCCTGATGGTACCACGTTGCTTTAAAGTTAAAAAGCTGTCTGCTTGCAATATTGGGGGGATAGGCTAACTTCCAGAAGAATCACCTTATTTTGCCAGGTTGCCTGTGGGTATTGTGATTAGATTCAAATGTGTAATAAAATCTGTCAAAGAAATTTCGTAACTACATTTACAATATTCAAAATTACACAACGTATTCCAAAGGGGGGGGGGACCCCAACCACTGGAGGATTGCCTGACATACCAATTAAGATTGCTGAATGGTAAGTGTATTCATCCTGTCATGTACAGTTTAAAACACTCTCTTGTAATCAAGGAAATTAATCATTAATGACACAAAACCTTATACTGTTCCCATAACAAGGACACCATAATTTTATCAGACATCATTCTAATTCACTCTACAATAAAAACTGTTTCCTCCTATAATCTCAAAATAGAAATTGGAAAAACCTTAACTAGTTTTCAAATCTAAATTTCTGATTAAGTTGCACTTTCTAACCTCTGTGGATTATTTTAATTAATGGCCTTTAACCACTTTTTACCTGGGTAATCAATATTTGTTAAAACAGAAAGCAAAGCATGAACAGGTTACTAAATTGAATGAGTGGCACTGATCAAATTAGAAATGGCTCAAAGCTTAATTTAATTCCAAACATAGGGTCTGAAACTTTCACTCTATGAACCTCAAACACAGATGCGACAAAAAAAAAATTAACTAGTCTAACTCTGTCGGCCTTAGCACCTTCCAATGATCAGAAAAACGAGTAATAATGCATTGATCTTGTTCAACACTTGCACATCTTCAAGGGCTTGGGAAAGGCAGGCGAAAACTATTATCCTGCTTACATTTAAGCCAGTTGTAATGAGATTTGCACTAATCTATGGATAAATCAAGAGTCTGCCATGCACACATGAGTCTCTCTCCTACACAACTTGTGTGTGCCTTATATATCCCACTTCACAATGCCCTAGACTATCCTGTCTCCTCATCATATGGAACACTTTGAAAAGTCATTTCAAAACATTGGGTTTTAGTTAGATCATTAAATACTTCGGAACAGTCAGTGGTAAAATTTGTCCTTCAAAGTTGATCTTCAAAATCATCATGAAGATTAGATCTAGTTTCTAAACAAAGGCAATGTATTAAATGTCCAACTACTACTCTCCTCTGAAGCAGTCTCTTTCCTCAGCCAACGTTCAACATCCAACTACTACTCTCCTCTCAAGCAGTCTCTTTCCTCAGCCAACGTTCAAGTTTTGTGATGGATTGTGATTTTGTTCAGTAGCGAGCATAAGCAAACTTTTGAAAAGAAAGTCTAGAAAATACTAAGTTTAATATTATTAAGTTTAATTAAGTTCAATTTAAGTTTGTTGACTTTTAAAAGATACCACGTATTTGAAGACAGACTCCTCTTCTTTGTAGTTAAAAGGAAAACCGTGTCTAGTTCATGAGACTGAAATTGAGACCCTTACCCCATCTCAATAAACGTGCATCTTCTAACAGAATGAGTTTCAAAGCACTATGCTGTATCACACAGGCAAAGATAACTACCACCCCCGTGGTTAGCTCACACATCAGTAACGGATTCAAATGGAAAAAAAAATTACCTGTTTTAAGGAAAACAAGACTGAGTCTAAAAAAAAAAATAAAATGTAACAAGCTTTATGCAAAAAGACAGCCAGAGAATGAATTCAAGGAGATATAACAACCTATAAAGTCTGTAGAGTTACTAACAAGCATTCC
>NW_009626701.1:128940-129495 GCF_000690535.1 Cariama cristata
GCATTGCAGTGACCCAGAGAAACAGATGAAAGACTACCCAATTTGAAATTAAAGTGACTGAATAAAAAAAGGTTAAATTTTCTACATCCTTATTTTGTTGTTTAAATTTCAGAATAAATCTGGTCATTTCTAAGCCAAATTCATTTCCAAATGTAGGGTGACAAATAACCCTCAAACACACAGACCATTTGGTCCACAAACTGTCCACGAGCTTACTCGGTCTAGATGCAGCTGAACAGAATTTTTCATAGGAAGAAGGTCCCACTTACCCCTCTCCAGTTTCAGTGGGTTCTCTCTCTTTCTCCTGTATTCTAGTAAGAATACAAGGAAAGAGGAAATGAGGACTTCTAGTAATAAAAAAAGAAAAAGCAAATGAGGACACAAATACTCACGGAGAGGGAGAAGAAACACTAACGAGGAGCTGAGATGAAAAGGAAAGCCAAAAGGGTTAAAGTCTGTGTACGTGAGCTTTTATAGTATATTTGTTTTGGCACTGACTGCAACAGTCCAACACCAAAAAACACAGCGTGGCAGAATGCTGTTACCTACTCCAGT
>NW_009626701.1:129523-133517 GCF_000690535.1 Cariama cristata
CCAACAACAAACAAACAAAAAAAACCCACGGGGCGGGGGGCAAACAAAACATCAAAAGCAGCCTGACCCCAGTACAGTCATGTTCTTGAAAGTTCTCCTACTCAGCCCAAAGCATTTGCTCTCACATATAAATAAAGCATTCAGTGATATCTGGGGTTATTTTGAACTAACTGAATTTACTCAGTAATTTAGTAAATTACTTCAAACACAGGGAAAATCTCATTAATTCATCACATGATTTCCACCATAATCATCATTCACTAGGCCCCAAACAGCTTCCTGGTGCTAGCTCTCCTCTGCAGTCTTTATGGTCCCAGCGTCATCTGCAAATGCCACAATGTATGTTTCTGACCAACGATGAAATTACAACTCTTACTCCACAGAAGTTAGAATGCAAGAAACAGATGCCAGGCAAAAATATTTAGCTTTTGCACAAAATACCAGTCTACAGCCAGAATTGCTCTTCAATATCTAACAAAACTATGTTATTTAAGAAAAAAATGTATTCAACTGACTGATCTGAAAAGCAAGTTTTAAGCATACTTTAGTAGTGCAATTCCCCTCTAAAAAAAAACCCAAAATCACCAAATCTCCATTTCAGCTAACACAATCCTATCCATCTGCAGTTGTTCTTCTAAAGAAATAACTTCAAATTCTACATTCAACAATCAACTAGTCCAGTGAGAACAATTAATGAATCCTCAACCATGCAGAAAAAAAGTTGGAAAAACTCTTCAGATTTGCACAGGTGTGCTTAGAAGACTGCAATCTCACTTAGGCGAGGCATGGCTCCCTGTGGTTTCATGAGTCTACGAAAAGTTGTTGAGAAATACCACATCTGAGCTGTTCCGGAGTACTTTTCACAATTACATGATTTGCACAACAGTGCTGAAGGTGTGGCATATCATACAAATTCAACTGATTCAGTCTGTGACACTTTGCAGTCTTGCCAATGCCTCCAGCTACTCTGCTTCCAACTTCAGCAGAAGTTTCAGAAATTAAAGTGCATGGGAAGACTGCACTCTAATTGGAGTTAGCAGACATCTGCATGCAGTATTTCATGTGACAGCGCTGATTAAAAGCCATTTTCAGTTTCTGTACAATTTCTACTTTATATATTCATCTCCTCTCCTCTTAAATGTCCAATTACAACAACAAACTGCCTCTGGATCGGCAAAAAGGCAGTCTGTGCTCTCTTTTGATAGTCTTAGAGCTCCTCAAAGCAAATGCATGCTGCTTTCTGCATCACTTACTGTACGGAGCACGCTTGACCGGATTAAACACTCAGGGGAAAGCATGCCATTTTCTAAACAGGGGTGCTTAAACTCTCAGACTTCCAATTACACAACGGTAACATAACAAAAGTTCTAGAGACACTTAAAAATGAACATACACTATTAGTCTTTAATTTGGAGCAAAAATATTTATACTTGTATCAAAACACTTGTCAATGCTTCCTCTTACTGCTTTTTTAAGAGCCTTCCTTCATGACAACTCTGTCAGGTAGCTTCAAGTGGAACAGATTTAGGCCAAAAGAGCAATTCAGGCTGGTGCCTATGTTGCTCTAATCAATTCCCTAACTTCAGTAAAGCTAGCTTCCAAATACCGGTATCAAATACAACACTCCTCCATTATATGACACAATATTCAATATCAAATAACAATAAAGTGCCTCCATATTACCTTGTGATGTTACTGCTGCAATCAAGAGAGATTTTGTGGAGAGGCGAGGAGAAGATACTTAACCAATATGCGTCACTCGGCATGACAACTCCAGCTCCTCAAATCACCGAAATGCAAGATAATGATAAAAATAGCCACTGGCAGTCTGAACTAAGAACTCACTCTCCAACCTATTCTGCAATGTTTTGCTATCACACTGGCACGTCACCGCCAGAAAGCTTCCTCTATCAGTATCTTCACTTACTCTCCTTTTCTGGAAAGGTCAGCAGCAACTCAAAACAGGACTGACAACACATTCTGAGTCATTTTAAGACAACAGGCTTGATGAGAGGTGCCTTATAATTACAGACTGCAGAAAATTACCTTCTAAATACTTTTCCCCAACTGAGGCAACACCACCAACAAAAAGAACTAAGCTCACAGAACCTTAGAAAACAGCATCAAAGGCAACAGGAAATGCACTACATTTTGACAAGATATTGATTTATACATGACATTTTCTCTGTTTAATTTTATATTACGAAGTTGCAGCAAAACTAGTGAATAAGAAATGGTACTTACTGTGAATTGACAGAAACTGGTATTACGTATCTTTAAAAAACTAATCTCACTAAGAGCACAAACAAGAAAGAGACAGTACTCTATATACCATTAGGGAGTTAACGTAACAATAGCCACATACTAGTAGCTGGAACTGAAAAGGGAGGCACTACATTTTACTACAGTAGCAGGAACACAAAATTCATTTTTAAAAAGAGTAATTTTCATTTGCTTTAAATTAACAAGAGCCTGCTGTTTGTACACTGGAATGCTTTAAATTCAATCTACCTACCTTCTTCTCTAGCCATCTGTTAAGAATTCAACAGTTATCTATGCGAGTACTGTGTGACTTATTATCATAATTTTCTTAAAAAGCACAGCAAACAGAGACACTCCCCTAGATATGGTATCATCATCAGTCTATTCAGTTCCCCAAAGTGTCCGGCACCTTCTTCCTGCCTCCCAGCTGTAATAAATCAGTTGATTGCCCAGCAACTGGCTCTCCCTGTAAGCACTGGTTTGGGAGAAACACCTCTGAAGAGCAAAGAAAAATTTGTTCTAATCGCCAAACTTCTTTGTTGAGAAGCAGCAAGCCTAACAGGGTTCTGTTGCTGTAAACTGGCTAATTTTTGAAGTTGAAAAGTTATATTCATAGCTGAGCATGTATTTTTAATTTTGGCACTTTTATCTTTCTAAAGTTCTCTGAAGGGTGGTTCCCTACTGCCATATGCTTCTGGTTGACAACTTTGCTTACCCTTGATACTCTGAAGATTAACAGATGGACCTACAAAGTTAGACTTCTTGTCATTAATTATTATTTTTTTTTCAGTAAAGAAACATTAGGGACAAGTTCTCCTGTACTACTCCTCTCCTTCTGATAATTTGTCCACATTATTCCACTGTAAAGCGTACTCCCTCTAAAATCAAAAGCATTACAGAGTAAAATAACTGGTTTTGCCAAAGGAAGCAGCAGCACTACCACACCTTGGCTCCAGGAAACTGCAATCAGGGAAGAACTCAAGTAAGCAGCAGCCTTCCCACACGAACGCACTGACACTGCGAGACGAAGGACAACCATCTTTCCCTTAAGGTGTTCATTTTTTTTTAAAATATATCTAGCATTTCAGTGCTCCCTTATCGGTCATTCCCAAATGAGGTCTTCTCTCCAGTGCCCGTGGGCACAAGTCACGCTGTTCCTCTAAGCAGGGCCTACTTCCTACATTAAACTACTTGCTTGCGTCTACTTTCATACCGAGCCTAACACAACACGTTACAGTTAGAGCAAACAAAAACATGTATCAAAAATGACAGCAATTATCGGAGGTTATCTGTGTAGCAGCGTGCGATGATCTATTTGAAAGCTAAATTTAAAACACCTTTAGCACAGCACCTTTAAAGGGTAAGCCCCTGAACAAACAAGATCACACGAGGGACAGTACTGAAGACAGGATACATTTAAAAATCGGTAATTTGCATTATTGTATCAGCGAGCAAAGTACTAAAAAAAAGAAGATGACCTCTACACTCCTACCAACCCCCACGGCAGAGTAGCTGAGCGTGACTCCCAGCCCCCCCCAGACCACCTTCACTGAGCTGCTCCTTGGATTGGATTGAAGGCGGGGGGGCAAGCGTCGCCTTCAGCCTCAGTAGCCCAATTACAACTACACTCTCTAAAGTCCTTTCAAAACCGTGTATTAAAAAAAAAAAGTAATCTCAGACCGATTTAAAGAACACACTGACCCTGCAGCAACCACCGGCTCCTCTCCTCTCC
>NW_009626702.1:0-213 GCF_000690535.1 Cariama cristata
TTATTATTTATTATTTTTATTTTTTTTTCCTGGCGACGATGAGTGGGGGAAAAAAAAGCAAACCTACCGGAGTGTATGCACACGTATCTATGTGTGTGCATATATATACGTATATAATGTAGCCGTTCCCCAGCGCAGTTTGCTTTGCGGAGCCCGTGAGTTGTCAGTCATATGACAGCGATCCCCTTGTGCTAATTGCCTCGGTCGGGAGGA
>NW_009626702.1:278-13402 GCF_000690535.1 Cariama cristata
TTTTCACCCAGGCGAGGGGGGGGCGGGGGGGGGGCCTGCCACTGACATTATGCGTTATCCCGGCTGGGCTCCGAGGGGACCGGGGCCGCTGGCTCCGCTCCCCAGCCGGGAGCTGCTCAGCCCGGTGACCGGATCAAATACTTGCTGGCGTTTCAGAAGGACGAAGGAGCCTTTCCGAGAAGGTTGAGATGCAAAGTGTTACAGCTTTCACATGCTTACTAATTGTATGCAATGCCCTTTTTTTTTTTTTTTTCCCCCTCCCCTCCCCCCTTTCCCCTTTCAAAGAGGCAGCTTCATAGTACGTGATTGAAATGGAGCTAAGTAGTTTCCTTCAGGCGTTTGGGCTGTTGGCGAAGGGCCAGCCCTCGTTCCCAGTAGCCTTCAGAGGCATTTAAACTCGGAGAGAGCTTCACTCCGGTCCCCATTACTAATCTACCTAATGAGGAATTTAAATTAGTCGGGAATATGAAAGTTTAACAAGATCTTAATTAATGCTTTTTTACCTGTTTTCGAGGAAAATCAATACACTATGGTGTTGTCCCTGTCGAAACCTTTTTTGTTTTTAACATGCGTTGCAACCCGATTACCTAATTATAGACAAATACATCAATATTGAGTGCAACACTGGGTTTGTTTTTGGCGTTGTTTGGGGTTTTGGTTTATTTTTTGGGAGTTTTTTTTTCCCTATTTTTGCCTACACTGCTAGCCTGGCCAGAACATGTGACCCAGTTTACTTGAGTGGTGCTGGGGGAGAAAGGAGGCTGCTCCCATGGCGGCTCCGCTCTTGGACAGATGGGAAGGGGCTGTGAGGGGAATGTGTGGCATTTGGGATCAGGTTTTGCTACCGGGCTTGGAAGAGATGATCTTGCTAAAATAAGTAGAGTTTGGTATGGAAACTTGGTGCGTAAACCTTCCATATGGATCGTTTCCTATAGTGGAAAGAATAATCCCAAAACATCAGCTTGTTGCCATAACAGTTCAGACCATTTTTTTTGTTCTCTGAAAAATGGCTAGAAAGTCAGCAGGGTGAATTGAAATTGAAAACCACAGCTTCACCCGTTTAGAGTGGTTTTGTTTTTTTGTTTTGTTTCGTTTCAAGGAGAAGGGGGAATGCGGGGAGGGGGGGGAAGTTGTCCATGTACTGTTGCATGTATATTTGAACAGAGTACTTTCTTGGCAGATGGTCAGGGTTTTAAAAGGAAGTCTCCTTTGGCATTGCGTGAAAGAAAAAGAGAGATGACTCATACAGTTGCACTCTTGGCCAGTAGATAAAGTTCTTGTTCATTGTGGGACTCCCAGCAGGACCTCAGAGTAATTTCCCGTTTTGCATCCTATAGAATGGGACATTTCTATTCTGGAACTTTTTTCTCCCCTCTCCTCTGTTGTTGAAGTTCCCCGTGTTCCTCCGAACACGCATGGGAGCAGTTTGAGTTATGTGGTGTGCATGCCAGCGTGCTTGGAAATGACATTCTTTGAAAGTCGAGTGCGCTGCGTTCTCATGCACAGGAAGTGGAAGGATGTCTGCTGCTCCATTGATGTCCCCAGAAGACTGGCCAGCAGCTCTGCAGCCATGCTGAAATGTGGCTTTGTTTTCTGACACAGCGTTTGGGTTTTAACTGCGTGTCAGAGCACATTGTGTTCAGTTGGGTCCTTTCAACCTCATGTTTGTGTGAGAGAGAGACAAAACAACTTGAAATTAGACGAGGTGCAAGAGCAAAGTGTAATTATTTGTTGTGGTTCTTTATGGTCCTTTTCAACCTCAGCCTACTGAAAACGCAGATTTCATGATGAGAGTGATGATAATTTGACTGACTCATTAGAATGCTATTTTGGAAACCAAAGCTGACTTGCACCTTCAGCTGTGCGTTTGAACTCCTGCCCAGGTCTCGAAAACTGATTCCTTTTCATCGTAACAGTCACCTAGTTACGGCTGGAGTAGCCTTTAATTTGTTTTGAACCCAGAAACCTCAAATCGAACATACTACATTCCTGCATGCTTTTTGAAGTGTAAAATACAATTGAGTTTATTTTTAAGCAAGCTTGTAACTCTTCTCTTTTTTCTTCCTTCTCTTTCACCTAGACATGTTTGGAGCTGGAACGGTATCTTCAAAGTGAACCCTGTTATGTTTCTGCATCTGAAATCAAATTTGATAGCCAAGAGGATCTCTGGACCAAAATTATTCTGGCACGTGAGAAAAAGGAGGAATCTGAACTGAAGAACACATGTGTCCCAAAAGAGGACAATCTTACTAGTCAGAACTTAGAGACCAACAGTTTGAATTCTGACGTGAGCAGCGAATCTTCAGACAGCTCTGAGGAGCTCTCACCCACCACAAAGTTTACCTCTGACCCTATAAGCGATGTTTTAGCCAGTTCAGGAAACTTGAGTTCATCTGTCACTTCCACTCCCCCTTCGTCTCCTGAGCTGAGCAAGGAGCCTTCTTCCCAGCTATGGAATTGTACGCCGGGTGAGTTGCATTCACCGGGGAAAATTCGTACCGGTACCGCTGGAAAAACTGCAGAAAAAGGTACACCCACCAATGGTGACACCTCACCAGATGGCAGAAGGCGTGTTCACAGGTGTCATTTTAACGGTTGCAGGAAAGTTTACACCAAAAGTTCACATCTGAAAGCACATCAGCGCACTCATACAGGTTAGTAACGTATGCTTATTAAGAGTTGGCAAGTACTGTAGGGAATACCCCTGATGATGGTGGTGTCATAGCGTTACACAATCACTGGGTGGGAGCCCAGGTTTGGAGAGATGATGTAATAGTAGTAGAGGCTTACCAGCATGGACAACATCACTTCCTCATTCTCTTCGTAAGCGAGCTGAAGCCAAGATGGTGGTAGATTAACCTGCTGTCATAGCAAATAGGAGACACTCATCTAAATAGGCAATAGTTGGGAAGCTGCAGCAGCATGCGGTGTTCAGGAGTAAAGATCTAGTCAGCACAAATGCTAGACCTTTGTTGACGTTTGTCGCTAAAGGAAAAGAGAGCTGAGACTTTCTTGCAGGAAAAAAAGGAACGTCATATCCAAAAATCGGTCAGATCACTAAATACTCTAAGAGCTTGTTTTCATGGTTCGTTCTACATCAGGTCTATTCAATCAGACATCCTAAGGCTTTGATTATGTAAAGTATAGCTGTAGTTGTAAATCATTTAACAGTTTTGTGTGCCGTCGTTACCAGCAAAAATCTTGGAAAGCCACAGTGTGTAGTGGTCTTTCTAACATATCTGCGTAATTGGACTTACAAATGTATGATTTACTGTAT
Source organism: Cariama cristata (assembly GCF_000690535.1). Taxonomy (NCBI): domain Eukaryota; kingdom Metazoa; phylum Chordata; class Aves; order Cariamiformes; family Cariamidae; genus Cariama; species Cariama cristata. The sequence goes on from NW_009626702.1 coordinate 3,556, forward strand.
GATTTCATCCCAAAATACTGAGCAACAGCTTTTTATTGTTATGGAACCTGTACTAAAAATAACAATCCTGTGTGTTATTGGGAAAGAAAGTGAGGAAGATAGACACTTCAGGGCTTTTATAAATATTTTATGGTTAAAGTAGAGTGCTGATTTATTTGTTTGAGCATTATTATTTGACATCTCTTTATGACACCAGTTAGATATGTAGATCTGCACCTTGGCTCAATACTCATTGCTTAACCTGAGGAATTTGCCTGGCGTTCTTGGTGTACCAATGCAAAGACCTATACGGGGTTGTTTTGTTTTTTCCCCAAGATGTGGAAAGAGAATTCAAGGAAAACATACTATTTTGACTTGTGAGCTCAGCATTTTGTGGCTTTCATGGGAAGTCTGAGCAAGCTCAGATGCTCCCATTGTCATGCAGAAGTCAGATAAAACAAGATTATTTCAAGAGGAAAGAACAACTTCCACTGAAACTGTGGTGGTTGAGCAGACATAAATAGCTGCCAGCCTCAGAAGTATTGCAGAACTGTTGTCCTGGTGCTGTCTGGCTGAGAACGTTCCTGTGAATGGAAGTGGTATTTCTTGATTGCTGAAATAGCAGTGTTCCAAGTGGTGTGCAGGCTTTTCCAAGAATATATGGCTCAGCAGAAAGAAGGTTGCATGTTATGCAGATGAGTGAGTGTCAGAGGACTTTGATGCAATATAGTAGCCTAATTGCATTTTGGAGCCTAGCTGTGCTGTCTTTAATCACCTTTATGAGGTGAATGATACCTGTTTGGGAGTAAGCCTACCATTACAGATGAACAGGAATGGTAGAAGGTTGGATTTCTTTGTTTCCTGTAAGCCTGTTTAATTGCTTTTTTTAAGAAGAATGAGATTATTTGATGTGCTGTTGCAGCAGAATAGTTAAGTAGGAATCATGTGGATGAATTTTGCAAGCCTTCTTTGCCTACATGTTCTGAAGCATTCAGATAGGTTAAATAAAATTGGCTGTCTCTGGGGAGTGGAGGAGGTTTACATAGAAAATGAATGGGATAACACCTATCTTTCTTTGAATGAAGTCAAGACTAACATGTCATCTGCTTTCTTTGTAGGGGAAAAGCCTTACAGATGTTCATGGGAAGGGTGTGAGTGGCGTTTTGCAAGAAGTGATGAATTAACCAGACACTTCAGAAAGCACACTGGTGCCAAGCCTTTTAAATGTAGTCACTGTGACAGGTATGCGACTGAAATGCACCTTTTTAAATAGTTATTTTTAATGCTTGTTGGAAAGTGAGTCTAGGCTGCTTTTCACTTGTGAAGGAATCATTTAGAAATGCAACTGCGTCTGGTATTTTTAAGGGATTATTGTATATTTAGACTGGAAAAACCCCTTCCGTTTTGCTAATCATGGGGATGTGGTTTATAGCCTGATGTTGCAGATGAGTGTTGAGAAGTCCCTGGTGTTACCACTCATCTGCAGAGCTTCTGGGTGCCCAGACACCTTGAGTGCTCCCGTACATCCAGGGAATGCCAAATCCCTCCTCCACCAGCCGTGTTTTGGAGTAGCAGAGCAAGGGGGGGGTGCCTCAGCCACACGTATCGCGTCGTGCGTTCCAGCAACTGTGGGCTAATGTGAATCCTGACTCTTGCCTTGCAGGTGTTTTTCCAGGTCTGACCACCTGGCCCTTCACATGAAGAGACACCTCTGAATGGGTCAAGAGGTGAATCCTGCGGGCTAAGAGGCGTCAAGGTTGAAGAGCCTTGAGCGGAGGGATGCGTGTTCCAGCCAAAGCATGCCATTTTGCACCCTACCCAGTTGCCTCCAGGACCTCACTTCCTTGAAGGTCTTTTGAGGGCTAATAAGTCATGTAAGAAACGGCATAGCAACCGCGGTGCGTGATGTTTGGGGTTTCCTGGACTCATACACTGGTATCTAACCTTCTGAGTGGCTCCTAAGCCTTTGCCGTGAGCATGTGCACTGAGAATGTTAATGATTGGGCGACTGTATGCGATGAGGATCTCTTGATGACTGTATGCTGAGGCACATTTTTTTTCTTGTGGTTGTTTTATAACTGTAAGAGAAAAAAAATAGTCTGAATGTCTTGTATGTGAGGAATATCTTGTGAGATGGGACGACCACCAATCATTTCCAAGGGGTGGGGGGAGGGGTGTCTGCACCTTTTTAGAGGGAAAACGGAGAGGGGAAAGGGGGGAATAAAAAGAGTCAGGATGCCAGAATGGAGATGGGGGACCTCCCTGTTCCTGTGTGAGAGGAGCTTTAGGTGTCTGGTGCAGCTATTAAACGTGCAATGTGTCAAGTAGCTTGTTTTACTTGCTACAGAGCTCATTTGTAATCCATTGTATAAGCTGTGTATTTACAAATGTAACACAACTATAACTTTTCATTATAATACAAAGGTTATTGCATGGTTCTGGGGAACTATATGCTTTTCCATTCTTTAATCAGGACTGCAGTTTTGATTCCAGTTAAGAGCAGCTAAAATACAATTGGTCTAATGTTACATAATGTATGGAACATGAATAATTTTTTCTGTTGGGTGGATAAAACCACTATTGGTTAGAAACTGATTTTTCTCATGCAGCTAATTTTTTCTCTTATTTATGCCTTGAGGACTAACTTCTGGTTTTCTAGCTGTTAATGCACTGTTGACCTTAATAATGGTGCCTTATGCAAGTGACCTTCTCTTGTAGGGGGTCTTATACAGGGGTATGGGTGATGCATGCTTTATTAAGGCTCTCTTTTCACCTGGCATTGTACTGTATCAAATGTATAATATGAGGGGAAAAAAAGGTTACTTCCAGGGTCCTCCTTCACAAAGACAAATATAGAGAAAAGTCATTCATGTCAGTACAGTATTTGTTTAACTTAGACAATTTGACTGTGTTACAGTATAATGCATATGCCAATTGAATACCTGACCAGTTCTGCCACCTTGAGACTTTTTTTATATTGACCTTGCACAACAACTGTGTATATACACACCCCAACTGTACTTAATATGTCAAGTTTTCATACATATTAAAGATACAGAAGTATTAAAAGATGTATTTGCTTAAAAGGCACAAGTTTCACATCTATATATCTAGCTATCTGTTGGTCATACAGAAAGAAACTATATTACTTTTTTTTTAAAAGTGGGCAGAAAAATAATTGTGTATGTATATTTGTGTGTACAGTCTGTGTATGTGTGTATATATATAGATAATATATAAATATTTTTTTTAAAAGGAAAAAAATTAGAACACATAGCTAGAAAATGCCACAGCCCATCAAAATATTCCCTCTCCCCCCTGCAATACGGTCATTAAGGAGACAAAGAAATGAAAGATACAGTTAATTAAAATCTAGCATTTTTAGAGGCTTTACCTTTAGCTTAATGGTATGCTAAAGGCTTTGTTGGCATTCAGTCCTCCTCAGACTGCTGACTGTGTTTTGTAGTTATTAGGTTGTCTGGAATAGCGTATCTGTGGCCATTTAAGAATGATATGAACCGAATATTGGCATGCTAAAAGAATATTAGCTGTGTGCAGATGAAGTACACTCGAGTTTTGGCCTTCAGCTTATTGGAGGACCTGTGAGTGAGCTAGTCGTTGTGGTGGTTGAGCTCTAATTTTACATAGTTCAGCTAAAATAAAGACTGTTTTTTCCTAGAGTAGAAATAGTCTGTCCAAAAGCAGTATTTTTTTTTTTTTGAACCAGCTCACTACAGTCGATGCAATGAAACACGTGACCTGTTTCTTTTTCTATTTATTATCGGTCTTGCTTACTATGCTAATATTTTGGTATATCTTCCTGGAAATGTATGTAGATAAGTGGTTTAAAAAAAAGTATATGCAAGTGATCTGGTTCTAAGGAACACACAGGCTTAAATCATTCTCATTTCATTTTTGGTTTAAATTGCCTGAAAATGCACTTTTTTTTTTCTTCCCCCAAACAAACAAAATTTCCCAGAAAATGGATTTCTGTTTAGGGTTGGGTTTTGTTGTGTTTTTAACTCCTTGTTTGCATTGTCCTTGGCTTAGCCATAATTCTTATAAACAAGAAAGTAAACAAAGGCAAAAACAAACAAACAAACAAAACAACCCCAAACAAACAAACAAAAAAAACTTGCACTGGCTTGTCTCAATTGTGAAATACCATCAAACTTGTGTGGATGGGGTGGGGCTGAGTGCCATATGTCAAATGCCTGTAATTTTCTTAATAAGCAAGTACATTTTGTTCAGGTGATAACTGAGCCTCAATCAAGCTGAAAAATAAAAAAATAAAACATTTTTGCTTGAAATTTAAGAAGAAAAAGTTTCTATTAGTGAGATTTCTTTTTTTGTTTTTGAAGCACCCTGTTATCTAAAGAATCTCTTTGTAAGATTTTTGTAAAAATTTTGTTTTACAAGATTTTATTTGAAATTGTTTTTTGCAAGATTGTTATATTTCTGTATGAATGTATTTTTTATTGGAATAACATAAAAAGAAATTCTTATCAGCATCACGTGTCTGGTTTCATGTTTCTCCTCTCTGAAGTCCTGCACACCTAATGATGTCAAGTACTATGTCGATGCTTTGCCTTGAGTCACCTGGTCACAGGTACAAACACCTTTGGGTCAGGTCGCTTTGTAGAAGACAAGCCCTGATGAGAAAATAATTGGGGCAGCAGAAACTAAAAGTTCTTCCATATCTGAAAAGCTGTTGTTGACTCATCTTTTGTCTCAGCGGAATAAATAGTTAATGCGATTGTTACTGCAAGGCTGCACCTTTATTCCAAATCGTTTCTTCTGGAGAGGTGAATGCACATAGGACGAGTTTTGCATGTGGGAAAGGAGATTCAGTGGGCATTTAAAGTGAAGTAAAAAGCCAGAAAGGAGATGGCTGGGATGGAGGCACCTATCTTTATCTTTTACTGCAGAGTATAGGCCTTTGAACTGCTGGCTCAACGCAGGAGCAAGCCCCAAACCTTGCAGGCGCAGTTGTGGGAAGGAATGCAGGGAAGGAACCACGTGAGATCTGCCTGGCCCGGATGCACAGATCTGAGTCTGCTGTAGGGCTGACCTGACCCACATGCTGGTGGTGACCTTCAACCAGCCAAACGCAAGCCTCTGTGAACTGCATTTTTTCAGAGCAATGGCACTTCAAAGCATGACTGGCATGTATGCTGGCCTGCAACACATGCAGAACTTGTTTAGTGTTGCCTTGTGGCTTCTGCTTCACTCGTGCTGGTGTTAAAAATCACTTAAGCATGGAGTAAAACCATTGGCAGAAATGGCAAAATTGTGTGCTGAGAAACTGACTTTGAACATCTTAATTCAGTTCACGGTAATTGAACGTTTCATGGTTTTAGATGAGAAATGGTCTAAAAATGATGCAGAAAAGAACAGAATCAACAGATATAGATTGAGGCAGAAGTAGTGTGGAGGAGAAACCCTTCCCACCTACCTCAGTTAGCCCTGGAACAGGCTGGTAAATAGACAGTTTGCCTCTGTATAGGCAAGGAGGAACTGGCAACTTAAGCAAATTCGTGATCTGCAATGAGAGGGATATATTAAATTTTGCCATTGGTACAGTATCTCACACAATGAAACACAGATGTCTTCTGGGAAACTTGGTTACAGTTGCAACAGAAATAGAAAAGGCTACCAAGGTTTAGGGTTTGTGACATTTTGCCTCCTCATCTGTATACAAGATAGAAATGGAAATATTTTTAAAGAACTGAGCTTTGACCTTGGAGGTTCTCCACCCAGAATGTTCAATGGGTGTGTAATACAGAACAAGGATTGGCAAATTTTTGCCTGTTTATTGGGTGTGTATTATCTAAGGCTGTGTCTTACTGTACCTTCTAAAAAACAAAAAGGCCTGATAACTCCATTATTAAGGATGTTATTGAGATCCCACTCCCTTTTTTTTTTTTCCTCAGGGAGATTGTACTGAAAAACAGCAGTGTTCAGGAAAGAAAAGGCTAGTGACAGAGCTGTTGAGCAACAAGGAAACTACAAAGCAGAACCCAATAGCCATTTCAGGGTTAGTGCATTTCAACATGAACAGCTACTGCAGGCTTGCTTAATTCCAGGTTTTGAAATGCAGAGCAGATGCGAAGGGATGTGAATTTGAGGGTGAAGAAGTCAAGTGGCCTAGGTATGGACCTGGATTAGTAACCTCTGCAAGTTCCAACAACTTCAACTGAGGTTAACAAGGTGAAAATGAGGGCAGAACCTGTCAGCCAACATGTTAGCTTCTTGCTGCAAAGGTTAGATATGGCATGTTTGTGCACTTAGGCACATATATGTGTGTGCAAAAGTCAAGATGAAACAGTTAAAATCCCCAAACAGAACCTGTTTAGGTGTGGGTTTTTTCCCTCTTGATTGTGAAAAATCCTGGCATACAAATGGTCAGTACAAGTAGGGCATATCAGAGTTTACCACCTTATTTGAACAACTGTTTATTATAAATACAGCATGACTTTGAAGCTCACAATAGACAAGTGATTGCTCTATTCTTAAATTGGATGTTCATATTGCTTAGAAGTTATTGTCTCTCTCCCCTCTAACCCATATTATGATTTGTCACAAACTGAATCTAGAATTGTTGTGCCTGTTAAAGCCTGTTGAAGGCAAGCTGTATTTTATCCTTTCCTCTTTAGGAGGCATTCACAGTACCTCTGCCTTTGTGTCTGTCTTTTACCCCTTCCATTCTTCTCAACTACTTGAGCATTTGCTCTTTATTTTCTTTAATTGCACTGAAAGCTCTGAGGAATAAAAACAACCTCTGTAAATCGCACAAGTAGCAGCAACAAGATTACAAACAAGAAGGAAAAACACTATGGTGATTGTTTTGAAAAGTAGCTGAGTGTAATTTATGCAGCACCAAAGGAGTACGTGATCTTACATATTCACACAACAGGGAGAGACAACATTTAATAAAAGGAAAGCTCCATGGTCCGTCCATCCATTGGAGGTTTCCTTAGCCATGTCTGGAGAGAGGAGTTAAGGTAGAGTAAAACAGTAAGGGGAGCTCTAACTGCACAGAAGCGGAGGGGATGGGGGACATGACAGGTAAAGAAGGTTTCCCCTCTGCCTTTTAAAAGTTAAAAGGACCTGTATTTCCTCCTTGTTCCTCCATTTTTCAAAAATTCCTTGGAGACGAAATGGCTTGGATAGGAAATCTCTGCAATACTTCTTTCTCAAGCTTTTCCAGCTTTGCTTCCTCAGGTAGCACTGGTTTATAGAATAGGCAACAACACCAATACTCCAGTTCTTTATTTCTGGTGACAAGAGGTTACTGAGCAGCTCACACCCCCAGAGAAGTCTGCCTGCTTTTGCTTCATCCCATGGGATTGTATAGCCAAGAGGCGTTATCAGGTACTTCTGAAATAAAGCCTCTGACATGGCAAGAAACTCTGCTGAGATTATACAGTCCAAGGCAATAGTATCTTTATTTTTTTTTTCCCTTTAGCTCTTTTACCTCTAGACTGGCTGTTTCATCCCTTATTCATGGTCCCTAGATATATAGCATTTATTTTTGATCAAACCTGTAGCAATACTGTCTCATAACCATTTGAGCTCTTTCATATAGGGGAGAATGAGCAGACGGAGTATTGCTTTTGCACATAGGTCTACAGAGGTTTAATCAGTCTAGGATTCATTGGAGCTACCCTGGGAAATAAGGGTTTGCAGGTTCATGCATTAATATTGTGAGGCCTTGGTCAAAAGCTCATTTAAGTCAAGGAGAAATTCCTCACTGAATTCAACTTGCTGCAGACACAGTCATTTTTTCATAGAGCTGAACCTGAGGAGGAAGTACATTTGAAATCCATTCAGAACCCAATTTTTATTCAATGACATTTATGACTATATTTTGTCTATTTCCCATTGAACATTTGATAGCTGGAGTTTACAAGTGCAGGCATTTCAAAGCTGATCTTTTTTAACAGACGTGATTTTTTTCTGAAATTTATTTTTGATTGCAGACTGATGATAAACCTTGTAATTTGTTCTGCAGTTTCAGTTACACAACAGCTACATAATAATTTTGTAAGTTATAGCAGTGACTATATTGAACTGTAATGTTTTCGATCTGAATGCTCCACAAATTATTAGCTGAGAAATTATTAGCTGAGAAATTATTAACTGAAGAAATTAGCTGGATTTGTAGGATACCATAGCAACAAAGGTGGCCTGTGGCTTTAAAAAAAGTGCTGTATCAGATACAAGCCAACACATTTTGTTAAAATAAACTATTCAGAATTTGCAATTGAGGCTACAGATTGGTCATGTTCTTGAAATATAGGTTTATAATTTGTTACGGAAAAATAACTCCATAAAGCAAAACCGCTAAGGTGTTTTAAGATGATCTATTACACGGAGGTGTCTAGTGCAGCCACTTTGGATTGGTGTCATGATAGGAAACAGATGGTATATGTGTTTATGTTTAACATTTAAGGAGGTATAGAAAGCAATTGGGAGGTGATGTATTTTGTTAATGGGTGAGTAAAGCCTCATATGTACAGTTAAAATAGAATGTAAAAAACAAGCAACATTTTTTCAGCACAAATTAGGCAATACAACAACATGTTTAAGTAGATTTATTTGCCTTGTTTCACTTTAAATAATTTTAATGAGAAATTCTCTAAATGTTTTTGAGCGGAGATAGAAAGTAATCTGGTAACCACATGTCTTGATGTAAGCCAAGCTGTTCTTTAACGGCACTTTCTTTCAATACAATATAAATTTAGCTGGAATTAGCATTGCTGAGTATTAGTCCCTCAGTGCCTCACTTGCTAAACCTCCATATTCTTTTTATTGCCTCTGAGCATTTCAGAAGCAGAGTGTGTGGTCAGTTCTGGACAAAGGCAAATTATCTAACAGGGCTGGGGAAGGCAATGTATTTGCTGAATTCTGTAGCATAACAAATACTTGGGTAATAATTCAGGAAGGTAGCAGATCTGCACTGGATACAGTAATATATTTTTCCTGTAATGTGCTACCTTTTGCATTTGAAACTGAATACATCAAAAACCTAGTTATGCATGCAAAGCTGTATTTTTCTGAATTTTATATAGTTCACCTTACTGTATGTTATTTCATTTAGAAGATTTATCTTTGAACATGCAGTGGTAGTCAAAGACTATTGTTCATTTCCAAGCTTTGCTAGGCAAGTTACTCAGTCCTCTGGGTTTTCCTTTATTTGTTTTTGCTAACTATGAAGAGGACATTGAGGGCAACTGGATTTTAATAGATCCTCACTGTGTTTAATTATTCATCATCAGTAGAAGTATTAGCAATAGTAGTCAGACGTGCAGAGGAGGCTGAGATCTTACTGGGGTGAACCTACAGGGAGAGAGGCTCTTCCATCCAGGTTCTGCCTAATTAGACCACGGCCCATTTAGAATTCCCCACATCCAAAGAGAGAGAAAGTAGTTTTGCAAACTGCTCTGGTGATCTCAGTGGTTTTCTTTTTCCTGGTCGGACAGATAATGCTGTTGATGTTTCACCATAATTCCATTCAGTCCTATCTGCCAGTCACAGATGGACTCATTCTGGACACCAGGATGAGAAATCACCGTGCAGAACACTGGGTTTCAATGCAATTCAGTGAGCATTTTTAGGTGGGACCTTGTAATGCCCATCCCTGTCTCACATGATTGGGATATTTCTTATCATTTCATTATTTTGTTTTCTATTTCTAACAACCTTCTTCTGGCAATAACTTCGGTATATTCTATGTGAAATGCTTTGGACCTACTGAGATTTCTTCTTAATTTGAAAAAATGTTAAGAATTAATCTTTAATCCCACAGATAGAAAAGAGTAAATAAGAGATGTAATAATGTTATAGTATTAATGGGATTTGAGCC
>NW_009626702.1:13414-33629 GCF_000690535.1 Cariama cristata
AGAAAATAGATGCATTATTCATAAGGACTGATGATCTTTAGTGTCCCAACAGCCCCTTGTGAGGCTTTGGAGGTATAAGAGTGGTCACTGGAGACAGGGTTGCTCTAATGCTTAATAAGCTAAACTAAAAATACCCCTAGAATTATAAAGCAAAAACTAATCAAATCCTAAATATAAATATGATGATACAAATCCATCCCCTCGTTATCTCCAGAAACCACCCTTCCTCAAAGGGTTGTCAGTGACTTGTCCCTTATTATCTTTAATCAAGCAGAAGAGAGAGGCATTGAACGCCACAGTGGATCTGTATAACAAGGCACTGCAGGTGAAATCTATAATGCTGTGCTTCCCACTATACATGTGCTGCCGGCCAGTCACTGCTCCACTAGCCAGGGAAAGGGCAGCAAAGAGACAAAGGGATGCAGTGTTTACACAGCGCCTGTGAAGTCCTCTGTAGCTTCTTCTAATTTCCATCCCCGAAGTCCAGACCACAGATGCTTCACAGGGCAACAACAGCCTGGATGCCTGCAGGTAAAAATTATGTGGTAACACGCAACAAAGAAGCTGACTAAAGGAGATTTGTACAATAAGGTTTCCAGCACTTACACAGATGGGATCTAACCAGACTCTGGTCTCTGTGTTTTGTGGCAGGACGTTATTTATCTTAACTATAATGGACAACTTAAAAAAAAAAAAAAAAAGAAAAAAGAAAAAAAAGTGTGTATTCTTTCATTTCTCCAAGCAGATTAGGCACTACAGTTTGAATGTCTGTCTGAGAGGCTAAAACTGCTAGTCATCAAACAAATGCAACTGTGTAATTTAATACTAAAAAATATAATTTTAATTAGACATTAAGTATCTTGGGATAATGATGAGGTCATAAAAGACTCAAGTGTTTGGCCAGGATAGAGAAGAAGATTAATAAAAGAATAAAAAGCTGTGGGATACAGCTCCTTTTGGCACAAAGGGTAGCACCCAGTGTCTGCTCAGGCAAAAAAATGTGTGCAGATAGTTTAAAGCAAAGCAGATTTAAGCCTCAATTCTGAAATAAGGTCTATGCAAACAGCCTTCTGACCCTCACCTCTTGTCCCCTGAGACACTACAAACTGTACAGGACTTCTTTTGAGCACCCCAGAGAACAGGCACCATCCCTGCTAAGGGATGCGGAGCCGCAGAGGCAATATCCTCATGCTTCCTGGGGCTGTGCAGCCGAGGCCTGGTGTGCACCAGGACCCTGAAGGTGATAAACCTAAGTAGGGAGAATGGGTCACGTCTCAGGAAGGATGTAGCTTTGTGATATTGGTGTTTGAAAACACAGATCAGAGCAAAGGAGCTAAGAGACAAAATCTTCAGCCTTCATATTGTCGCACTTGGCTTTTTTCAGTGTCTGGTCAGAGACCCTCAGCTTTGTGCCTGCCTAGGTATCCCTTACCAGAAAAGGAAGAGGCAGTACCCGCCTGATCCCCCATACACTTTACTGTGTCCTTTCTATCTGTGACATCTAAGTATGAGCTTACATTTTAAGGCTAAAATTAAGTTATTAACATGAAGGCATTAACAAAGAAAAAATAATGACAGACTATGAGGAGCCCAAGAATCTTCATATTTTTTGTTACAATTTATATACATATGCACACACACGCACATAAATGGAAACAGATTTTCTTGTCTCGGATTTTTATTTTCTATACGCTGTTACATTCCAATAAAACAGTGTCCTTCAAGAGTCATCTGTGGGACTGATAATAATATATCAGCCTTAAACTAGGGTGTAAGATGAAACCAGATGAAAACACTGAACAAAATCAAACAGTCTGTGCTAGTGAAGCAGATGCAAAAAATAAAAAAAACCCAAACATTAAAGGCAAAAATAAAGCCAACTTCCAGAGTTCTTTTAAATTTAACACTTTGTGGGAATATGAGTAACCTAAGCACATCAACACTGAAGTGGTTGATGGCTCTATTCAATGAATCATAGATCCAAGCTTCCACAAGTTAGGAACCAGGTCTTAAAAAAAATTAAATTACTAAGTGCAAGATTATCTTAAAAGTCTGAAAATTAAAATAATGATAAAATTACACTTTTATAAAAATTTAAATTCTGTATTTTGGATCCAGTAGGGTGCATTCAGAACACTTTTTCCTGATACTCTTTCCAATGAAAGTTAGAGATTTCTGGTTTTAAAATGAAAGTTAAGAAACTAAAAAATTAAGAAGGTAATAGATACTCAAGGTCATACTATAAAATGGTGTGAATTGGCCATGCTGAGGCAAGTCTATACAAACAAAATCCTTTGCTAGAGTAAATTGGTAGAATTTCCTTGATTTCACGGGCCAGAAGGTATGAGCCATAACTTTCAGGCTGACAATGTCTGAAAAAAAGCTATTAAAGCAAAGACACCCTCAAAATCTGACAACGTGGTCCTTCTTCACCTAAAGTCCAGAGAAGGAGCTGAGTCCTTAGAAGTGCCTAAGGAATGTCATTAAATATTCCTCTGTGGGGAGTCCACATGAGTATTGCTCTGAACGGACTTTTTTTTTTTTTCCTTTCTGCTGTTCCACCTAACATTTTTATCTCATTATTCTTAGCAGTGGTAAGTAACTATGACAGGAAGACGGAGTGGAAAATTAAGGCTTGTTAAGACTATTATACACCAAAAGGATCATGTCATAAATGAGATTTGAGTCTGCCCAGTTTGAGATATAATTAAGTAATCATGTTCAAGGTGGATGGGTTTGAGACAATAAAAGACCACCAGAGGTTGTTCAGTTTCAAAGGGGCAAATCTTTTTATGCTAAGAAGTTACGCGAATGCGATTTCAGCAGCAGTGAGGGACACTGGCTCCCTTCCAGCTGTTGAACATGGGGGCTTCTGGCGATCCTGTCATCCTTCAGGATGATCTTCCTGTCAAGCAAATGCTGTTTTCCTGTGTCTTGTTTTCCATGAGCATATCACCAGTGTGCATTCACCTCTGGCTTCAGTCTACTGGAACCTTTCAAGAATAAGAACAATAAACTCAGCACCCTGGAAAAGAGTTGCATATGCTGAAAATTTCACTATCACTTAATTCACTTTTGAGGAAAGTGTGTTTAAAACAAGTCATCAAGTCTGTGAATAATGAGCATATTCCAATACTATGGACACAACAAGGAAGTGTCAACAAAACCACAACAGGAAAACAGTGAGGCTTTTTCTTGGCTTTGGGAGAATACAATGAGTCTAATGTTGCTGCTCTCTCATTTTTTCCTATGTTATCAGCATGGAAAGCTGGGCAGGACTTAGCTGAATCACTGCTCAGAAGTCAGTCCAAAATGTGAGTGAGTCAAACAGTGTATGGGATACAGAGTGGCATGTGTGTTTAGTGTCAGTAGGGTTTGTCGTGCAATTCTTGAGGGCATATTGGATTGCTTATTTTTGCCTGCAAGTAGCCACAATCATTATATGAATCATTTAGGGGAATGATAATGAAAGCTATCATATGACAAATCTGCAGAGTTTTCCACTGAACACAGCAGCTTAGAAGAGCTTCAGAACCATGCTAACAAAGATGGTACCTTGCTGGGATATCTATTATTACACACACACAAAGAGATTCAGCTGACATGGGGGAGAGAGTGTTGGAGGAAGGAAAGCTAGAGAAGAGGGATCAGAAAAAGTGACAAATAGTACTTTTAAACATGATATTCTTCACTTCTAAATTCAAGATTTAAATGCAGAGTATATCTATATTTTTTCTTTAGTTATCTTTCTTCCTCCCTCCTCCTTTCTTAATTCCTCAGAAAGAGTAGGAAAAATCTGTCCTCAGGGTTTTGCCCTGCTATCTTTCACCTTTTCCAGTCTGCCACTTCTTCAAATGGAAATGATATTTGCTTATGATTTCAAGCTGTGCAACTAGTAAAATATTACCCAAGACTTAAATTCTTACTCTAGCAAAATAATTCTGCCTTCAATAAAAAATGGGGGGGTGGGCGGGGGGAGCTGGCAAAGGGATGGGACATGGCGCAGACACACCCAGCAACAACAATAAATTAACACTGTATTAAAAAAGTCAGTCAGTCTTACTTCTCTACATAGGAAAGTCCTTCCTTATCTCCCCTTTGCCATGTAGCAATGTTGTGGAAATGGGGGGTCCTGTGCGCTATGGGGGTCAAAGCACAGTGTCAAAGGTGGCTCCCTCTTCATCCTCAGCACAGGGAAGATTGGGGTAGTGGTGACCCTGGAAACAGCATTTGTTGGTGGTCATGCTCCTACATGGGAGCAGCTGACAGGAGGACAAGTTTTGGGCATGGAGGGGTGCTGCTGCAGCCAGGCTGTCCCTGTGGCTGTGGCAGTGGAGGATGACTCACAGGAACCCACTGCCATGCTCCCGCATCTCTTCACCTGCATTTGCTTTCACAGCTATGGTGGGTGGATGTTTCCCACTCTGGCAGATAAATACGTGCTTTTCCAGGTTAACATTACTGTAACATAGTATATCATCACCTCCATCACTATTGCATCAGCGTTTCCTGGTGATTTTGTCAGTCCCAGCTTCTTTGCTGTGGATTTCTAATGACAGGCCACAGCTTAAGAAAGAATTGCACTAAAGGTGTATATTTGTTGTTAAGGCTTGAAAACAAAGAATGTCAGTCAGACCTGCTAAGGAATGAGGGAATTAAATTAGCCTACCTGTGCCCCACTGTGCTGAATCTGGTCCAGCTTTCTAGAAATGCTGGTTCAGCAAAAGCAGGTGGCAAGGAATCTAACTGGAACAGCAGGAGCAACTAGATTTCAAAGTTCACTCTTGTCACAAACCCTTTTCTTCAACTTAATAGGTTTGAAATACTTGTAAATACATTAAAGAGTCCTTCTTCCCTCTGCTCTTTTTGCAGTACAGGGAACCATGACTCTTTAAAGCAGGTATTTTGGGGAGAGAGATTTGAGTAAAAATGGTATATTATCATAAAATCAGAAGAAGTGTGTTTCCACGAAAAATTCATGGCAAATTTAAGTTTTGGTTAATAAAGGATTTCTTAACTATTTTGACTAAGGATCCTTTTCTGTTGCAGAAAAAAAGAAAATCCATGTTTTTAGAATACATTCAATAGCAGTAACTCACACTTAACTATTAATGGAAGCAAAAATGACTGAAGGGACCCAGATTTCTTTTTTTTTCATTGTTATGAGAAATAGCTGCACACAGAAACCTATATTTCTGGCAAGCAAAACTATTTTGTCAGTCACAGCTGCTAGACCTATAGCCTGAAGCAGGGACAGACATGCATTTTCTAAACTAAAGCTAGAACTTCAGTATTAAATCTAACCACTAGAACACATATGTGAGCAATATGTTGGAAGAACATACAACTGAGTGTCTAAGAACACCAGCTCCTTAGAAATATCATGGGCTCTTTCCCCTCATGCCAGTTTAAATTTGGAATATCTCCTTCGAAGTTAGTGGAGTCAGAACTGTGTAAAACTGACACGATAGTAGGATGTGATCCTGCCTGCCGATGTAACATCTGCCATCTTCATCAACTGAAAGACTGAACTTGGGCCGCACATGTAATAAACAGACTTGTATTGCTTGCTGGGGAAGATATAGCTGCCAAAGAGTTGTACTTGAAAAATATCTGGGAGCTTAATGTTGATCTAAATGTTAGTCCATCCAGGGTCCTCTGCAATGTCCCATCACTACAGAAGTCTCAGAGCATATCTCAGACACAGAAGGACTAAGCTGCCTATGAATACAAATTTGGGCTTTCCTTGAGGAGCAGGAGGTGCACTTCCCACACCCAAGAGCTCTGGGCTCAAACCACCAGCCCTGGAGACCCAGGCTCAGGCTCACCCCCGCTGCCAGGCACCCACCTGGGGAGGAGTTAGGGCAGAACTGGCAGCAGGGCAGCTCCAGCTGCTTTTGAGCAGCCACCAGCTGAGCATGCCAACTGTAGATGACTGGTTTGGGTTTCAGTATGATGGTCCTAAGTCTGCCTATACCTGACACAGGCAATATGTTTTCACAAGCTAGGGTTTGGATACCACTCTGAGGTCAGTCACCTAAAACTCACAACCAGCTCACAACTCACAACCAACTCACAGTCACCTAAAACAACACACAGCTTTGTAGATGTTCAGGTCCTTCCTTATATTCACTCCTAACACATTTTCCTCAAAAATCTCACTCTTGGATAGTCAGTGTCGTAAGGACTACCTATCTGCCTGAATGTGTATGTACATGTATATGTACATATACATATATATACATTGCATTTTAAGATAGGTAGCTCTCTGTCATTGACTTTTACAAGAAAAGTAGATTTAAAATAAATAGGAAGATTAATATTGACTTAAACAAAAAAGCAAAACATTTCCTGCTTGAGAATTCAGGTTGCTGAAGATATCAAATGAATCCCTATGTGGCACCTTAGTTGTTTCACAATAATTTATTTTTACTGATGGGTCAAATGAATCAGCTGATTGTAGGCAGGATTTAAGACAATGAGTAATTAGTGTATGTGTGAGTAAAAATATATACTGCATACCTTTGTGTCTCCACATGTTATTTTTCCTTAACCTGATGCCAGACTCATTTGATAAAAGTGACTCAGCTTTTGCTGAGTTGGCCCTGCCATTGACAAACTCACCCTTAGGAAATTGCATTTTCTCCTCCCAGAGGTGGACTTGCAACATATTGTCAATTTTAAAGGTTGAATTTTAGGCAGGAAGAGTAAAAGAACATGCTTCTAAACTCTTTCATAAGTATCATAAAACTATATCTTTTTATTTCCCTTGAGAAGAATGTGAAAACGCGAGGTAAAGATGGTCAGTAAAAATCTCTCCAAAATACATGAAGAATCTTCTTCAACCTCTACTGATTTTTTTTCCTTTCAGTGAGAGTTCTGCTTATTCTCCATTTCCACCCCAAGATGCAACCACTAAGGAAGGAGAATAATTTTAAAAATAAACTGTTATGTCTTCATCTTGTTTAAATCAGCACATCTCCAAACATGACAGTTTGCCTACTGAGAATCCAATTCTCATTAAAACAAAAAAACCCACCAAACCACACTTTATTAATTGTATAGGTTAATTTACTTTACAGAGTTAATTCACACAATATTTATAAGGCTGTTGGCTCTGCTTTAGTTCATAGTATTTTCCTACAACATTGTCCGATTATACGATACTGGACTTTCACTTCCAGACTGGAGTTCTATTTTCAGCTAATGTGAACCAGGGTAGCTCAGTAAATGCATCAATTTATACTGCATTTGAATCTCAGTCTGTGATCGTTTTAGAGTTATTGTTAAGGTGAAATAGGCTGAAGGAGGAAAAATGGTAAAGTCTAAAGAGGTTTGGAACATTTTTCAGGTGGCCTTCTCCATAGTGAAATCAGAGCTCTCTATATAATTTATAGGCAGAACAAGACACCTAAAAATGGGGTTCAAAGAAGCCAGTGCTTTGTGTGAAGTATTAAACAGTAGGAAATGACAAAGAAATGTTCAGACTTCTGCTCTGCCATCAAAGGTTGTTAAATGAATGTAAGGTTAGAGGAAAACACCTTCTCTCATTTTGGATTTGCAGCTACAAATGACTCTTGGAATTAGTTTCATCTGTCAGCTTCATCTTTTCTTGCAAATACCAGAAGTGATACTCTCTTGGTATGTGTGAGATCCATGTTCATATATCTTTGAAACCGACTTTGGGGCAAGAAATTGCACCAATGTTTTCCACTGTTCGGAAAAGCAATCGCTCTCCTTGGAGTAGTCTGAAATGGTGCTGAAATTCAATATCCAACTGGAGTTGCTCCATTCTATATAAATTAAGAAAATACTAATTGAAAGAGAGACTGGAATTTTATCTCACTAGGCTGCAGTTATTTTCTTAATGCTTGTTTAACCCTAAATCTCTATTTCAAAAATCAGAAAAAGAAAATATTTGAATTTAAGCCTCCCCTATCTTAAGAGAATCCTTTAACCACCAGGCTCCTGAAAATAAGGAAAGATACTAATGAAAGATTTTAGTTTTGTTTTAGAATCTAAACTCAGATTAACGTGCTAACTAGGTCAGGAACTCAGGGGCAATTTAATGGGTTGATTTCGGCAGGATGTCAGACTGTGAACTTCTATGTAACGGGTACAGATGAATGGAATTTTACAGATCGTGCAGAAGTAGCCTAATCCACCTGAAGCCAATAATAATCCTTCCAATAACTCCAGTAAGCTTTGTACCTACCTATATACGTCTGTTACTCTGGGATGGTGTACATTGCCGGTTTCTTCATTGTGACAATAAAACCACAAAATCTACTTATAGCAGTAAAATGTCAGTAGGTTCTGCCGATACCTTCATTATGCTTTTCTTTGGCTTCATTTTGCTTCTGTGGGGATTGATTGCTGACTTTTTTATACTTGGAGATTTTTCTAAATCAGTTTCAATCTCTAAGAATCACCTCTGTGCCTTCAGTACTTAAAGGAGGGAAACAAAAGAAATATTTCTGGTGCCACATGTTTCGTGTTCACAAGAACAAATGCTCAAGATCCCTCCCCTTCCTCCTGCTGCCTGAAGGCCTCTGATAAAACCAGTGTACTTTTTTTCTAATGTGACTTGTGGTGCTCTTAAAATCTAACATGCTATCTGGGTAAGCATCAACATTTTACAAGAATCTTTTTTTACACCTCCAAGTTCATAGTTCTCCATCAAAGATTTTAGCCCAAAACCCAGTTAATAAAGATGAATGACCTCTTGCTCTAGGATTTTTTAAAGTCTCTTTCAGACTAAAATTAGATTTCCTCCTTTAGGAAAAGAAACAGGCCAATGTCTGCCCCTTGAACTGTCAATCATCTGGAAGTAAAGCAGGGAACTGTTTTCACTCAGAGCAGCAGAATGTAATGCTCCAAAATAATAATAATAATAATGTGTCTATACATATTTATAAACTCTTCATTATTAGTCTTTAGTACGATTGTTCCTACCTGATATTCAATGGTAATTTTGGCCCATGGATATATACTCTTAGTTCCGTAAGATACTCTAATTTCAAATAAATCATGCTTTAAATGAGTTAACCACTAATTAACTGGCAGGTCTCAAGTAATAGTCATCTATGGGGAATCATAATTGAATGCTCTAGTCACGTTTGACAGGTGTCTGTATTATGTCCAGTGCCATTTAACATTTCAATTGATGATCTGGGAGTAAATAGAAAGCTGTTGCTGAAAAATATATGAATGAGACAACATTGGAAAGAATAATAAATAATAACATGCTGATGAAAGGAGAGGTTCCCTTTCACAGATATGCATTTCACCAAATGGAACAACTTATTTCTAGGAATAAAGATGGCAGACCATATATTTACAACAAAGGACTATACTGTGAAAATCAGTGCCTCTGTAAAAGATAGAGGCACATAGTTTGCAAGCCAGTCAGTGTAAGTTCTGGAATACTGTGCTAAAAAAGAAAAAAAAAGAAAGAAAGAAGAGGAAGCTTATATGATCCTTGGCTGATAAACAGCAATGAGGGGGAGGAGAGACACAATTTTTCCTTGATGTGTAGTAAAACTGATCCTGTATAGTTCTGGCAGTCATGTTAAAATAGCAATTGAAAAATTCGAGAGGACGGAGATAGATGCCTTACCCTGAGAGACACAAAGAACGTTGTTTAATTGAACAAAAAGCACACCGAAAGGAAACTTGATTACAGCATGTAAAAAACCCTCATCATTTCTCTCACACCTTGCAGGTGAGTAAGACAGAAGTAAAAAATCACCACTTGTTTTCCAGAGCTCATTTTCCTCAAGCCTTTTATATTCATGTGGTTAAAAGGCGGTTGTAGCCACTCCTGTATTGCAGAATATGCCTCTAAGTCATACCATCACAGGGCATGGGCAAATGCTGAAAACTAAAGGGCCTTTTAATTTAGAGGTGGGAGAAATGAAAGAGACCCGTAGTTAGAAGAGGGAATCAGGCAAATTCAAATGGGAAGTAAGATACAATTTTAAGAAAGAGACTGTTGGAATGGTTTGCCAAGGAAAGCAGGGGAAACTTTGATGTCTGCAGATAAAGATTGGATCTTTTTCTGAAAGAGGTGATTTGGACAAATAAAGTTTGGACACTAATACTGGAATAAGTGGGTGAAACTTAAGAGCCAACCTTGCGATTCGAAGGTTGGAGAGGAGATCTTTGGCTTTAGATCCCACTTCTGAGGGACTCTCTGACTTCGGGAGGAGAATGCAATTTCTCATGAATATAAAGGAAAAAAAAAATCGCAATGTGAATGGTTAAACACTGGAACTGGCTGCCAAGAAATCAGGGAATCTCCACCTATAGAAGCTTTCAAAACTCAGCTGGAAAATGCCCTGAGCAACCTGATCTAATTTGAAGTTAGCACGTCCTTCAATTGGACATTGGACTAGATGATTTCCAGAGGTCCAGTCCAGCATGAACTTTTCTACAGTTCTGCAGTTTTCCTGATAACACTCGCATTTATAAAGAATTCCAGAGTCTTCAGATGGATTCTGTCTTCTAGTGATGTCATGTTTTCATCTGTTTGAACAAGGGTTAGGCAGTACAACTTTTTCCTGAATGTGATCAAAGACAAAATTACATGTCGTGAAGACTTTTGGTAGTCATGTTAAAGAGCCTATATATATTTTGGTTTATTGCATTGTTAAATGTATTGTTTGTAAATACATTCTACTTGAAATCGGAGAAAACCTGAATAAAATAATTGGCTATCCAATCTAGATGTTGCTTTGCTCAGGTTCATTGTATAAATGTAGGTTTTGCTCATGTTTCTCAGTGTGCTTGTATTCAGGCAGTGGTTTGAGAACATGGCACCACCGGCTGTAAGGTGTGTGGAAAGGATGTCCTTAATTAGGTCAAGGTGGCTCATTAGACTTCATTTCAAACCCTGTTGTAAGTTTGAAAACTCTGAAATGACTGTCATGCTGTGGGCGCAGGAGAGATCATATGCTTGAAAGGAGCATCGGCATCTTCCCCTTCCAGCTGGTGCTCTTGCAGGTGCGTTGCAGGAGCACCCTGGCAATGCTCCTCTTGATTAACAGCTTCTGACCAGAAAACTCCAACATTTCATGCCCCAGCTCCACTGCTGTGCCATTTGCTTCTCTACTACCCTCATGTATCAAGAAAGGAAATCTTAGATTCATTTTTTCTTCATGGGGCATTATAGGGAAGTCATTGCATTGCTTCTATTCTTAAATTAGTGAACAAAACAAAAGGGGACCAAAGGGGAGTCAAATAGTTTGTCACACAACCGAAGCAATGGTGACCTTGTCTGTCCATATGCAGAGCAGCTAACTGGGCAGGGAGGTGCTGTGATTTAGTACCTGTGTCTTTAGATTTTAATCTGATGTAAAGTGACATAATTGTATTGATCTCAGTGCTAATTTACCCTATCTGAGAATATTACCATTTATTTTTAACTTCACTAAATTCCCTATCTGCTTTAGTATTGCTGATGCAAAGAAAATTAAAATACTCCAGATCAATCTAGTCTCCCAAAGTAACAATGAAACATTTATAACTGCAGCAAGAAAGGTGCACAGAAGCTCTTTTATTCTATCCTGCTCTTAAGAGTTAAGTGAAATTACTGAAGCATGTTCTAAATTTTATCAATTCTGACATGTTTTATGCTACTGGCATAGTATGTTCAACAAGTGCATTAGGAGAGTGCTTAGCACTTTGTAATTACACTCATATTTCATTTTAAGATAATTTCATGCTATTCTTTCAAAAGGCATCAAATTTAGAGCTGCAGTCTTGAAACAATAGATGTGATATTAAAAAAATCAGATCTAAAATGCTCTTCTACTTCTCTAACAGAATATAACTAAAATACAATGTGCAACTTTCATTCAAAAAACCTCTGCAAAGAGATACTATTGATTTAAGTCACTATTAATTTAATGAAATGCCATTCTCCTTTTTTGCCCTTCTTTGCTCCCTTCCTTGATGAAAAATAGGTTTTCAGTCTCAGTTGTCTCAGTGCAAAAAAAATAAAAATTTTACTAACACTCCCACTACATGGATTTTAAAGTAACTAAGCCATTATTAATGACACATGGTTTTTGCACCTGTGAGGAACTTTCTGACTCAGCATGGATACGGTGGACATGTGGTGACTCTTTTTTAAAAAAAGACCATTTCCTCTGTGAATATGTGTTTTCTATATTTAGCTGTGCTTTGTGCAGGGCCTGAGAAATGACTAGACAGTGCAGGTTTATCTGCATCAAATTCAGCGGAAATGCCACATGTAAAAAGGTTGCAAAATCAGGATTTCAGCAAGAAATCAGCAAGCCTTGGTCTTAATAGGATGGAAGTTTTGAATACAGAGGGATTGGAGCCAGTTAATGCAAGGACTAGTCAGGGAGAGCCATGGGAATTTTATGATGGAAGAACTGCTGGACTGGATTCTAAATAACAAAGGGAGAAGTCCTGATCTCACCAAAGCAAGGGCCTGTTCTCTATGCAAGCCTTGGGCCAATAATGCAGAAGGTGCGTAGTAGTCACCGTCTTGATTCAAGGCTGCTTTCAAGCCTCACTGCCTGGCTTCAGAGTGAGCGCAGGCAGCTTGTGCACAGCATAGCTGCAATTTGGTTGCAAAGTGTAATTCCCTGGCACTGCAAAATACACACAAAGAGGCGTTAAGCCTTTCACCACTTCAGCATTTTAGACCATATGCAAGGAGGCACTACAGTTAAGCTACAAGTTCTTTGCCATTTGGGAGACGCAGTAGATTTATTAATAATCTGACTTCAGATTTGTAAGGAAAATCTAAGTAATGTGGTTCTGGTAGCGTAGGATGAGCCTCCTTGTAGCTCAGGAGAGAGGCGTAGATGAGCCAGGAAACCTGCCATCAAACACTGCCTCCACATTCAGGCTGTCTATTTGTTGTGCTGTGTGAACGATCTCCAAGTTAGCTTTTTGCACACTGTTGTACTAACAAGAAGTATTATTTGACTCATAGAAACAAAGCTAAGTAGCTCAGGCTAAGCAACATGGAGAAAAGGTTGTGCTGCTACTGACTCAGCGCTAGCTGTGGGGATCTGTACATGGGCTCTGCTGGAGAGAACAGAGCTACCCTTGCCAGAAACAACCACTGCAAAAATCCTACCAGATATGACAAAACACGGAGCATTGAGATGGGGCATGAATAGACAAATGTAATCCAACAGGTTTCAGAGCTGGATTAGCAAAATACATTGAAAGGATACAATTTGAGAAATTAAGAACACAAACTGGCTTGTGATTTTTTGTATATGTACAAAGTGTACAGCTCTGAGCCTGGGTTCTGTCTTACAAAAATATTTTGGTTTAATTAACCTGAATACTGTAAACCTCAAAGGATTGATGCATATTTAGTATAGCTCAGGCAGTTCACCTAAACTGAGATTACACTTAGGTTATACTAGGTTCTAATAAAGTTTGTGTTGCATTTAATATATCACCATTCATGGAATGTACTGTGGTTTTGGTTTGTTTTTAATCGAGGTTCTCAGTACGTTTGCTCCATGACTCATTTTTGCATTCTCATGCAAAGCAACAAAGGGTTACTTTAACCACTCTGGTTCTCCTGGGCTGGGAAAATTCACAGGTGAGTATGTCATGTTGCTTGGCATGAACAGTAACTAGACAGTTCCTTTATTTAGAGTAATTAATCCTGCCTGCAAGTAGTGGTATTTTCCACAGTCTGAAACATTAAGTGGGAACGTAGTTTTGAAAATTGATACTAGTTCCCCAGTTGCATTCTTGGCTAAGTTTGGGCGTGTAACGTCCCACAAGGTCATTTAAGGGAAGGAAATACCTCATGTTTCCCAACATCATCAGTTCAGGCATGACCCGATTTTGCAATCTAACTGGTATTAGGCAATTCCCTTGCATGTCATAGGATTACTTGCAATAGCTCAGGCTACTTGCTTTGAAGGACGCTGACCTTGAATCTAAATTATCTGCTTCCTAATATCCTTCACTGTAGGAGAGGAAACAATCTTTCACACAGAATTAGAAGAGGAAGATGATCTTGAAAGAGCACATGCAAATAACCTCCAACCACTTGTTTAATCGAGTAAGAGGTCAGCTCCCAAGAAAAATTTACATCCACAATGTATCATTAACATTATATAATATCTAGCAAAAATATTTACTGCAGTGGAAGTGTAGAACATGGGGTTAATGACCATTCTAAATGTTCCTTGCTGAATGCCAAACCAGCACAAAATAAAGCACTCATTGTGCATTAAACAATAGCATCTAATGGTGGCAACCAAGGGGTCAGATAACATTATTGCTTCAAGTTCTTATTCTGTGCATGCATTTTTGGCCTTGAATTCCTCTTTACAGTATAAATTACCAGCTTAAAGGGTACTTTTAAAAGCAATTCTTTGAACAGGAGTGGGAAGAGCATTTAAGCAGCTCCAAGGTCCCCATAGACACAGTGCTGGTGGAAGCTGTCAGGGGAATGTACTAATAGCCCCCAGAAATACACTATGATTGCCATCCTCCTTGCTTCAGCTTTAAATTTCCCCTCTCAGGCCATAAATGCATAGGTCAAGTCCACCTTGGCCACAGAGATCAAATATGTTCTCTGCAGCATTAACTTTGAGAGGGTTTTCATTTTTCAGATTTTTTTCTGAGGCTGAAATGAAACCTTGCTTTTTATTTTGTGAATTCTTTTAATAGAAATCTTTTTCTAGGAATCCTTGGGGACGGTTATTGTACGTTACTGCTACTCCCTGGGTCAAATTTTCTCTTCTTGTAGCAATTTAAATGGAGCTTTGCCAGCTGACAGCAATAGAGGATATATTCCCATGAGTTTTACATCATGAAGTTTTATTGCTAATGTTGATTCCTAGGGTTACCACATACCTGAAGAACTCTGGGCAGAAAACGAAGAGCTTCATATGATATTAGTTCTGTTTGCTGCACATGAAACTTCACTGATTTCATATATCCTCAGGTTTATATCATCTATAAAGTGAACACTACCAGCAGAATATCTCATATTACAAACACAAAGGAGAAAGGCCAACCTTAATATTTTCTTGCAGGGAAATACGGGTGGGCATTCTCTAAAACATCTGATGAAAGTAGCAACAAGACCCCATGCAGCAGAGCCAGATCTCTCTAATCCACTTTCTTCTCTAATGTTTTCCTCCACAGACTGTTGTATGTCAAGTATTATCCCTACATTGACTATACCAAAATACTTGTTTCTTACAATAAAACTTTTTACAATAAAGGCTGTACAAACAGAAAACAGTTTTGATCAGCCTTACTGAAAATATTTTAGGTTTGGTAACAGATATGGGAGTATTTGTGTCTGGGATTATGAATGAAATAAATTGTATTAAATTATTAAATTGAATCTTCTTTTAAAGCACAAGAAAAATTATGTTGTTTCAGTTAAGAAGTAAAAAGAACAGTTAATCTTGTAATGAATTAATGAGTTGTGTTGGAAAGGTCTGTAAAGTAGATAATAAGGAAGCTGTAGCAGCAAGTGTCCTTGAAAGACATCCGTGAAGCTATGTTTTGTAGGGCATTTGACAAGTTAATATTTGACAGCACTGCATGTAATGACACTGTAGAATATACATGATGTAATTGTTTAGTTACCCAGTAAGATCTGTTAAGTGCTGTGTAAGGTGGGCATGCAGTCAAGGGATATGGCTTCCAAACATGGATGTGAGTGAGATACTTTGTGGATTAGGAAACCAACCTATCTAAGGATTTGGAGGAGAAGGATCTGTGGCCCTGAGATGAAAATTTGGATAACTCTCCTTCATTTGCTCCTACTAAGCCAGAGCCACTTTATGATAACAAGCTGTTAAGATTTGCTTCTTAGAATACTTGTGCATATGCTTAGAACTAGAATGAAAGATTTATGGCTTGTTGGTTTTAACAAGATAGAAAACAGTGTTTCCTACACTATCTTTAATGCAACTGTTTAGAAGAATAAATGTAATTAAAGATCTATTATTTCTAAGGCCTATCTTTATTTTATGTTAAGGTAAGCAGTCGTTATCTAATTTGAGCTAATTTTATATCAGACCAGAGACATTAGTCCTTAAAATCCCTAAACTCTTTACTGCATCACACATATCCCAATTCCAAGGAATTTTGATTGTCCCTTCTCACAAGGGGGATAATCTCTTTTTACTTTACTATCCCAGCCATTTGATATATCCTCTCAGTGGACCCTCCACATGAAGAAGGGTCTATAACCCTCAGCCTTGTTTATCCTCTCCCTTTGAATAAATTAACACTAATTCTCTGACTCCTGGCAGTCTAAGCTCTACTTGGATAGCCGCAATCCCTCAGTAGAAAGCCCACCTTGCTAACCCTACAATGCCAGAAAATCCATAATTAAGTTTTTCTCCTGCTCTCTGAGTACTCATCAGACACCTACAAACCCCCTACATCTTCCTTGGCAACCTTTCAGCAGATCACAGGTGATTCTTTTTCTGCCTTTTTGAGTTCTTGGTGCTACAGCATCCTTGTGAGCTGTGGGAGCTCACAGTTGTCTGAAGAACTGCCCTGCAGATGCTTTTTCCCATTCAATGTATGTCTACTAGAACCTTGCTCCCAACCATGGCTCCCCACAGGAATGATATTCAAGCTCAGGAGAGATCATAGGTGAGGTAAAAGAGGCTTTAATGCTTTTTTTTGCCCTCTTTTTTTTTTTCCTTTTTTTTTTTTTTTTTTCCCCTTATGGGTCTGTGTTTCCCCTGCTGGGCTCTAAAGCTAAAGAAAAAAGAATCAAGCTGAACCCTCATATGAAGTGATGCTGTGACACAGATAATTTCTGCATGTATAGTCCTCAAATCATTGGGAAATCATCAGCCTTTTATTCATATACTGCACAATTTCTGGGAATTTCAGTTAAGAAGTAGGATGCCTTATTCCTATACATTACATAGTTTGAAGGAAGGGGAGAGGAAAACAGTTGTTTCCCCCTATTTGGATTTATGCAATCTGTAAGTTTTTTCATTAATCTTGAATGGCATTGTAACACTGAAGGATATCGCATCAGATGCGGAATTGCCAGTTTGGCTGTTGCTGCCTGTTTCCTGATTATTTTTTTTAATTGTTACTTTCTCCCGAATTTGAAGTTTTAAAGGGCTGGTGTCCTTCCATGCTCAGTTTGGGTTTTTGCCCTCTGCTTGCGTTGTGTGGATGCCAGATGTTGGCATTCAGACTGTATTGTCTGCTCTGTGGTGTGACTGGTAGGATGGTTCATGGAATTTCAGCTGTCGCAGTGGGATCTTGAGAGTTAGGGTGTCATTGTTCTTCTTTGCCTTTGTTCACCTCCTTGAGTTTTTGCTTTAAGGAATTAAAGCAGATACACTTTTGTTTAAGGTGTTTCTATTACTTCCTTCTTTCTCTTCCTTTCCTTCTTCCTGCAGTGCACGTGATGCATATATGAATTCTGCCTTGTGTTTTTTCATGTAGAACTGCTTATACCCTGTGGTTACTTCAGTGATAAGGTTCAGCTGGCCTGCCATATGACTTTCCTGCTTGTTTTCTTTGTTATCATATTCCTCTCACAAGTTACTATTCGTTGTGGGCAGGATTGGGAACATGGCAAAGGAGCTGTGTTTCAGCTGTGGCAATACAAGGACCGGATGGCTTCCATAATTTTTGTGTATGGGGTCAGACTCCTCTCCCTTATGTACCAAACGTTTAAAGTTTTAACATGAGAGTCTGGATACTCATTGCAGACTTTTCATAGTTATTGGAGAGAATTAGTTTCTGTAGAGGGTATTTACTAGCCTTATCTTGAGGGCCTACATTTATCCACTGTCTGTAAAGGGAATTGAGAGTTATGCTGGTCACAAGCATGTGAGAAAGTTAGCTAAATCACAGTAGGTCAATCCACTTCTGCTTTTTTCATTCCCGCCACTGAGGTACACCGCTGCCCAAAGCATCATTTTGTTTCTCTTGAGTTGGAAAGCGAGTGAGGAAAAGGGAGAGGGCCATTTTAATGACAGACCTACAACAGTGTTTAGTATTGGTAAAGGTGGTGGCAGGAGTCTGCAACTTTGCTTTTCAGTCCTTGCACAGTTGACAGGTCGCTTTCTGCTTCCTTTTTGCAGTCTTTTGCTTCTCAGCACATCCTACTGCTTTATTCATAAGGGAAATATGACTGGAAATGCCAGCTCAAAAATATCATGCACAAAAATCTGCTGCCTCTTTGTGTCTATGCTGGCTGCCTGTGACATCTCACCCATTGCCCTTGTAGCTCACTGCTGTTTTTTCTTGCAGTCATGCTAACTGAATTTACATGCCACGGTGTTTCCAGGACCACTGCTGTCCTTCACGTGCCCCAGTGGCACTACTTAGAGCAGGAGGAAATGGAAATGTTACAGCTGTCATAGCTGCCCTTGCTGCCTGGTCTTTTGAAAGGGAACTGCATTAGGCATTAATTAGTCTTATTTCCTCTCCTTATTTTATCCTTCCTTCTCTCTCCCTCTGACCTTTTTAAATGTTAGGGAACTCTGATTTCAGTCTGTCCCTCACCTCCACCTGTCCCTGGCTGGAAAAAACACAGAAAAATCACAGATGCCTTGTGTAGCAAGAGGCCAAGGATATATGGCAGCACAGACTCTGTTCCTTCATCGCCATGCTGTCTGGGGAGCACAAGGAGTCTGGGAAGATTTCAAACAGGAAATTTCCACAATGCCCTGACAACACAGTGGTAATATAGACCACTACACTGTGCTGCAGTCCTTGAAATTTAGAGAACAGAATTAGTATTATTTATTTCATGCTTATTCCTAGAGGTCAAGACTATGTCTTACTTTGTAAGCCTTTTATAGACAGGTACAACTAGGCAAAGTGCTATATATACCATGGCTCAGAAATACCAGTTTCTAGCTCTGCTACTGGTTTACTGATGAACCCTGAAGCTACCTATACCACAGAATCACAGAATCAATTTGGTTGGAAGAGCCCTCTGGGATCATCGAGTCCAACCTTTGCCCTGACACCACCATGTCAACTAGACCACGGCACTAAGCGCCACGTCCATTTTTTTCTTAAACACCTCCAGGGATGGTGACTCCACCACCTCCATGGGCAGCCCATTCCAATGCCTAACGACCCTTTCTGTGAAGAAATGCCTCCTCATTTCTAGCCTGAACTTCCCCTGGCCCAGTTTCAGATTGTTCCCTCTTGTCCTGTCACTGGTTGCCTGGGAGCAGAGGACGATCCCCACTTCGCTACCATCTCCTTTCCGGTCGTTGTAGAGAGCGATCAGGTCTCCCCTCAGCCTCCTTTTCTCCAGGCTAAACAACCCCAGGATGTATTATATCGATGTATTAGAAAGACCTGGTATTAGATGGAAGTGTCTGACCAGTGCAGCACATGCAGCATAGGCATTGCTCAGACCACAGCAGCTCCTTAAACATGTCTGAACACCTTCCTTCTGTCATGTCGACAGGGAAATTGAATGGCAACCAGGTGCACAGGTCTGCATATCGCCAGGCTGAGACTAAACACAGATAGGCAGTGGGAAGGTTTCTTACCTATTCACAAGTGTGAAACTGCAACACCAGCCCTCTGATAAGAGCCACGGGAGCAAAAATGCACATTAGTAACAATATGGAGTTTAAGCAGCTTATGAAAGGCAGCTTGTAATATGCCAAAGCTGAAAGGAGCCTGGATTTGATGACCTGCTAGGAGATTCCTTTCATTTTTAAGGCTCAGTGAATGATAAAGTCTTTGCATAAATTTACAGGGA
Source organism: Cariama cristata (assembly GCF_000690535.1). Taxonomy (NCBI): domain Eukaryota; kingdom Metazoa; phylum Chordata; class Aves; order Cariamiformes; family Cariamidae; genus Cariama; species Cariama cristata. The sequence continues at coordinate 33,156 of NW_009626702.1, forward strand.
GCTTTTTATAGTGAAGAGGGGAAAGAAGTGTGAAAGTGCAGACTGTGAAATGTTGTCAGGGATAAGTTACCACTGATGTTGTCTGTGGAAGAGAAAAGCTGGTAGCAACCCAAAGAGTGTATAAGACAGGACAAGTGGGAGAGTGTCTGATCCACTGAACTCACTATTTTATGAATAGTCAGTGCTTTCCCCTCCCTACCTCCTTCCCCTTCTGAGTGGTTTACATGTAGGACTTGCATGGTAGACAGTGAGCATGATGTAACCACTTCTCACTCATCTCTTGACCATTGTTTCCTTGGTTTCTCTTTCGAAGACTAGCTTTCCATTTCTGATAGAGAAAAATCAAAGTCTAGGCAAGAGCATGGTAAACAGTAAATGCACTGAGAGAAAGGTGGGTTTAGTAACTTGGGCATAGTGACTGGCTCTGAGTTAGTCATGTCCTTTCAGGAAGAATCATAGAATCATTTGGGCTGG
>NW_009626703.1:0-276 GCF_000690535.1 Cariama cristata
CATCGCGAACAGGCAGTCGGAGGCAGAAAAAGACGGTCCTCCCCGCAGCCGGGCTTGGCGTCCCCAGGTTGAACAGCAGCCCTCTTTGCGCGTTCCTGCGTGGTTAAAAAGCTGCTTTTTAACGTGTCCTTTCTGCAGGCATCGCTCTCGGGAGCAAAGGGCGGCCCCGCGGAGATGGGGCTGCGTGGCCCACGAAGGAGCGGCGTCTGGCGTGGATGGTTTCGCTGCGGAGGACAGGAGCCGATGCGGCAGGGGTGGGGGGTGGGAACGGGGCCC
>NW_009626703.1:307-2248 GCF_000690535.1 Cariama cristata
TGGCAACGGTCCCCTTTACACCCTTTACACCTGCAGCTCTGCTCCCTTCCTCAGGCCGGGGAGGATGTGCCGGGAGAGCGAGGAGGGGGTTGATCCTTTACTGCCCACGGAGGCATTTGTTTTTCATTTTGCAAACGCTTCCCTTTAAGTAATTGCTCCTGTTAAGAACGTATACCTTTCACTGGGCTTCGGCGCGCTATAAATAATCTCGATGAAGATGCAAGGATATGACTTTCACAAGATTGGACAATTGATTAAATCTGTGACCTGCAATTGCGAATAATCTTGGAAGGCTATTTAAACAGATGAAGGCCTAAATTGTCTTGCTTGTATCTGAATTAATTTCTCATTCATCATCATTATGGAGTGATTGGTTCTATTCAGGCTTTGCAGCCTGCTGGAACGAAACTGGATTTAAATGAGACCATAACACAATTTAAATGCTCCCCAGCTTTAACGAGGCCAATCGAGCAGCTGCAATAAATACAAATATTTTTCTAAACGGCCTTGTTTTAAATAATTACTTAATACTTTCGTGTGATGTTCTTAAGTGGCAATTTCTGTCTCTGAAGTCCCAGGCACTTCTTTGCAGGGAGGGCGGCAGGGAAAACCACTTTGTGTGTTTGCTTTGTGTGTACGTGTGCATGCAATACATCGATGGAGCTTCTTTAAAATGAGGTTTGTAAATATTAGTGTAAACCTGCGCTGCGTTCTTGGTCGCAGGTACATTCAGTTTAACTGATTAAAACAACAACAGCAACACAAAAACAAACGGTGAATTGGAGGCCAGAGGTTGTGATTTATTTGTTTTCTTGTTTGAAGATCCTGAACTAGCTATCTCTTCTTCCCCCTACTTAAAAGAGAGAGAGAAAAAAGAAAAACTTTCCCAAGACAGGGACCAGTTCTGGCGGGGACCTACCCTAATCGACCCCCGCCGCATCCCCTCCCCAGTACCCGCTCTCCAGACCCATACGGGGCTCAGCCCACCCGCGGGGGGGTGAGCTGGGCCCTCCCCCTTACAAACAGGGGAACGAGAAGATCTGGCGGGTGCAGGCAACAAACAAGGGGCTCCGGGGAGAAGGATGCAGCCAAAGGACAGGGAACTGGTTTCCCTCCCCCTTTACACCCACCCAGGAACCCGACGCGCCTAAATGAAGCCATTTGTGTTAACGAGACTCCAGCTCATCCTGACGTTGGCTTTACCCCAGGGTGACACTATTGTAAGCGGCAGGACAGCGGGCCTTGGGGTGACATATGGTGGAGGGCATTTGCAGGGGCTAAACTCCGTAGTAAAATAAAGTAGCCAGGCGAGCAGAAGAATAATAGAAAACAAAAAGGATCCTTCAGATACACAAGCCAAAAAGCTAAAGGAGCCGCATGCCTTCCTGCAGGTGCCGGCAAACGACCTAACGACCCGGCAGAAAATCTGAAATATGGAGAGCCTAATTTCTAACGATTTGGGCGCTGGAGTAAAGAATAGTGCTGGGAAAGCAGATCTGATCCAGTTTAATCATACAACCTTAATAAAAACATATAGTCTGAGACGGGAAAGTAAGCGGCAGTCTCGGTGCTATCTCACTTAATGGTACAGGAGGTGACACATAAAGCACAACAAAGATGGGCTGAGTGATTTGATAGTAACGGAGCAATTTAATGCGCGAGTTACAGCACTGCTCCGCGGGATCGTTTAGGCTTAACCCGTTCTCTAGAGCTCATCTTCGTCCTCTTCTGGTCCTTTTTTTATTAGTAGTAGTATTATTCAGTTGTTTAAAATGAGCATTATCCCAAACATATGCAGTGCAATCAGCTCGGTCACACTTACAAGAACACGCTTTAATAAGGCAATCAATCAAACGCTAACAAGGAGGGGGGGGGAAGGCCTTTCGGAGCTGAATTTGGCTGGCTGGGAAGCGGAGGCGTTGCGGCACATGGGGTACCCCG
>NW_009626704.1:0-8748 GCF_000690535.1 Cariama cristata
CCCTCCCCTTCGCTGTCCCGGGAACGCCTTACAGCTGCACAGGAAGACCGGTAGGAGCAAAGCCCATACAGGTCTCATCCGAGCAGCTCTATGTTGCTTCGTATGGTCTGAAGCAACAGGAAGGCTTTCCAGCCAGAAAGCAGCGTTCAAGGTAACGTGTTCCTGCGGGACCTCCTGCCAAGGGGGCGGGCGGAGGCCCCTCTGCTCAAGTTCGCAGCTGGCAGAGGAGCCCAACAGCGGCAGTGGAAATTTCCATACGTGCTTCATCACCATCTGGTACCAGTGCCAGAAGGCGGCGTTTAAGAGGAAGAACCATTCCAGGAGCTGGCTGTCATGAAAAATTCATGTACGCTCAGTCTCAATGAGTTGGAATAATCTCAGCAGTGGTTCTTTGCTGCACAACCCCATCCCACAGGCCAGAGGGACAGAACGAGTACTGAAAAGACAACACACTAGCAAGCCATGGGGTGAGCTGGAGGAGTTGCTGCTCCGAGGTGCAAAAGTACTCCTAGGTAGTTTTATTTCCAAGGCAGATTTGCCATCAGCTCAATTCTACCAGCGTATCTCCAATAATATTGTTAAAACTATTGAGTCGAGCTTATGTGCAAGTGTTAAAAGGAGCATCCACCTTATGCTGAGCAACACCCTTTCCCCCTCAGGGAACACTTCCCCTAGATAATGGTCGTTTGGAAACACCATAAGGCAAAAAAAAAAATAATCTAGAGTTGTGCCTTACTGGTTAAATTAAAAAAAAAATTCAATCTCAGAAATAGTAATCCAGTAACCCACACCACATGTCTAGAAAAGTTAAATTAAAAAAAAATTCAATCTCAGAAATAGTCATCCAGTAACCCACACCACATGTCTAGAAACAAGACAGAACTCTCAAGTCTAAGTTTACAATTACTTAAGCTTCTAAAGGTAGGTGTAGTTATGTGGCCAAATCAGCTAAATGCACCAAGAATCTATAACCTTGAAAAAACTGTCACAAGGTGCATTTCTTCCCGTGACTTCCAGATTAAGTTTCTAAAGCGCCTTTTCAACTAGTACAACTTGCAAACACCTATCCGGGTTTCACTTTATCAGATTTGGTTGGTGCCATCTCTCATCTAAAGAGGCTATTTGTTCCTTCCATCACTGCTATTTCACAAGCTAGAAGTTTTCTCCATGTATTTTTTTTTTTTAATACTAAAAAAACCCCTTTAGCATGACATTTAAAACAAGAGCAAGCTTCCCACACATTTTGTGTCAGGTAACTGACCTGGAAACTTAGCCATTAACATGTATTTTAAAGATAAATAACCATGTACTTTCTTGTCTTCAATACTGAAGGTGCTGGGCAAGGGGAATGTTGCAAAGCCAATTAAGACAACTCTTCCCACATTACCAATGGCACTTTTAGACTCAAGTGCATTAGTACTCTGGGACCCTAGTTGAAGTTCTTAGCACAACAGTGAATGATCATGAAATTAGTGTTAACTGATAGAACTCCACAGAAAAAGGACAAATACATAAGGGGCAGATGAAGCTGCGGTTAGGAACATCTCAAGCTGAGCCTCAGAGAAGATCACAAAGAACTAAGCACAGACTAGCAAAAAGATCTTAAGCATGAAAGAAATTGTCTGACTTGGGTTCAAAATAACCTAGACTGAATCTGCAAGAATCAAGGCAAGATTCTACCTTGAATACATTAAGCTGCAGTTAAGCATTGTTAAACTTAAAGCTAATCATTGTTACTGATAAACAAGTGAGAGGAAGGAACTAAAAGTCAGTATTAACAGGAATTTTAATATACCATACTTGAAAGCATCGAGTACTTTAACCCCAGGATCAAGTATTATTCCAGCTATGCTCCTCATCAAGGAAATGCCACTGCTGCACTCAGCATGTGCAGTGCTTTGAGTTTATAGTGTCATTTGCATGTACTATGAATCTTTAAAAAAAAAATCCATGAACTATGTTCATGGATCAACACCCCACTTCCCTCCCCCCACTTCCATAAAGAAATCACTGCTCAATACCAGTTTAAGTATAATTTGAAGTTTTAATACTAAGATCTTCCCATTTCTCTGAAGCTTATAGTAAGCCTGCATGCTAACTCACAAGGCCTGACAGCTGCAGATAGATTACACTCAAGCCTAGTCGGCATATATGCTCCTGTGAAGGCAACAGTTACGGTGCTGCAAAAGCCTCCTACGCTTGTAGCAGCTCATTAGCAACACCACTGCAGAGTTTTGGTTAGCAAGACTTTTAGCTATACCATTACTCCAGCGGATCTTTTCCAAAAACTGGCCCTACACTAGCAAGACAAGGAAGAGTACTGTTTCCAACAGTTACTTACAAGCCAGCTTCAGTTTTCTTCCCCATCAAAGCAGAGCCTGCCATGCTAAGCAATCTAGCCCAATCAAGGCAAGGCTGGTTTTTGTATAAGCTTAAATGTTTAATCAGACACAGTTGAGAAACCTTTCTAGAATTTAATATAAAAACATTTGACATTCCATTAATGTAAAGTTGTGCACATGTTGAGAAAATTGCCATCTGAAAGAAAATTCGGTCTTCAAATATCTTTATTGGAAGGCCATGCACTGCCTTCTGTTACTGTATTTCAAATCACTGTACATTTACTTTGAAAACACTGTCTGCATTTTCTAGTACAAAAAACTAAAAATTGTTTCAGGAATGTAGAGAAATATTCAACTTAAATAGCGAAAAAGTGCACCATAATTACTGCTGCACTGCAGTCATTTCTGCATTTCCCATTTCTTAAATAACTATCCTGTTTTGATAACACACAATATAAAGAGCAATTATGAAAAACTGAGACATTTAAATACACTAAGTTATTGAGAATAACTTGTCGGCATTGGGTAACCTATCATAGGAGCAGCACCAGTGGCAGGATATGCATACTGCTGTTGGTTCATGCCATTGTGCATATTTGCAATATTACTTCCATACTGCTGATCATAGCCATTCTGGTAAGCTCCTGCAGGGTTACCAGCCCTGAAGCCAGCTTGCATGCCTGCAGCTGCAAAGCCATTCCCAAAAGGAGTTCCATTACTGAAACTTTGGGCACTGTAGGCCCCGTTTTGAGTTTTTGCTCCAAAGTCTCTCTTTCCTAGTGCACCATAGTTTCTCTCAAAGTTCTCCCTCTCTCTAAAACTACTAAATCCACCCCTTTTGCCCGCAGAATATCTGTCACGTCGATCACCTCGGGAGCGACCTATTAAAAGAGACAAGACAGTTATATATATCATAAAGGCTTCATTTTACATACCAAATGAGTTCAGCTAGTAAGAGAAAAACCTTTCCCCTTCTGTCCCAGCAAGGCAAATCTTTCTTTCCAGTTGCTAACTGGACTCTAGTTAGATGAAGACTACTTTGATAAAGAAAGCTGTCCTGACTGTGAGAGTCATGTACTCTCCCCTGTAATACAAGTGGTGGCATCAAGGCAAAAAGTCACTTTCATCTTGCCAGTTGGACACTTGCATGCATCTTTCCCAGCCATACGAGAGAAGGCCACAGAACTGAGCCCTGAAGATTTTTATTTGAGAGCAAAAAGGAAGTGCCTCTTTGGCCAGCACTAGCCATAGATGCACCACAGCATGAGCAGGGAGCATTCACGGGAGGGGATGCTGGTTTTTGTTACTGGTGTTAACAAATACCTTTTCAGGTCACCTTAAACTGGTACCTAAAACCACCTTCCACATCCCTTTTGGAGAGAGGTTGGAGGTGGAATTTGAGTTTTCATTTTGTTCCGAGAGGAAAGCTACACCCTGTGGTTGAGAACAGTACTTACCTGAACCTCTGTCTTCAATCAACTGAAGCAATTTGGGGTTGATGGCTTGATTAGCCTCCCGAAGCACAGAGATGAGGTCATTTACTTGCTTAATATTGTTAGGAGTAAAGAATGTGTATGCTGTGCCTGTTTTGGTACTGCGGGCAGTTCGTCCAATTCGGTGGATATAGTCCTCTGAGGAGTTAGGGTAGTCATAATTGATGACAAATTTCACATCTTCCACATCTGTAAAGTGTTGCAGTGTGGCAAAAAGCAAGGTACGAAGTTTTGCACACCACAACAGCCAAATCGAAGATAAATATTAGACAATAGTACTTTAAAGGAAATGACGGCTGCAAAGAACAGTGTTAGAATCATCCATTTCTGCATGAGTATTGTGGAAGAGAAAGTTATGCACACTCCATCTGTTCCCGTCTCATTACCCACCCTGTGATCCAAAACCTTACCATAAAGGAGTATGCATTTGCTTGTCATTCCCAACTCAAGAGTCCCCTTTACAAATCATCAAGTGACATCTGAATGCTTCTTGCAGTAGGGCCACTAAAGCTCACAGCAGCCTCTTCATGTGCTCATTTGAGGACCTTAGAGTAAAAACATACAAGGTCCTTCACATACACACTCATTAGAAGCTCAAAAAAAAGGGGCCACACTGCTCGTCTTGCCAAGACCTTTGAACCGCAGCTGCAAGAAAAACATACCTGTCCCCCCAAAGTCACCAAGTTGTTTTTATGCACTGTGTCTCGTCTAGGCAAGCGCTTCCAAGAAGCCAGGGTTCACTTGAGAATGTGTCTCTCTCTGGCAGGTCTCGACATGACGACTATGTATAGGTGGAGGAACTTCGACTTTCAAAAGGCATTTGAAAAGCCATTGCTTTCCTGCCCCACTTGCTAAAGTGAGAGGTGGACTTTTTCTCAGATTTCATGTGCCAGTACTCACCAATTTGTACAAGGCTTAGTACATTTTAAAGCTGCTCTCTCCATTTCATGTTGAAAAAATTTCATTGAACATTGAAGTTTGAAATTACTTTCTTCGACATTTCAGCAAACTCACTGAAATTCAAAGACCCACAGATCACAGCAGACAGTATGCACAAAACTAACAGTACTGCACCATGGCAAATCATGCAAAGCATGGAGAGAAGAGAAATACCAGGGCAAAGTGAACTGTGAATGAAACTGCTTATTTCATGAGAGAACAGTTTATGGGGTAGTAGTTTAAAGGATGATCTTTGCCTTTTGAAGATTACTGGCACACAATGCTCTCAGCTTTCACCTCTCTATTTGACTGGAAGCAGCCAGCCGATCATTTCCACTAGTCCTCCATCCCCCTCGAGTCCTCCGATTGTCATGCCTAGGCCTTGCCACAAAGACTGCACCTTTATGTGAAGAAAACTTAGAAAAATGCAGAGGTTAAAGAAAGCAATAGACTTTCTTTAAATAGCTTTGGACGACTGGCATTATGAGTTGTACTAACCTAGACCTCTGGATGCAACATCTGTAGCAATCAGGATTGGTGCTTTTCCATGTTTGAATTCTGTAACACAAACGACTCATCAGTTTCTTTACTAAGTAACATAGATCCTGTGCTCACAGAAATTGGTGAAATACTCACCATTTAGAACCCAGTCCCGCTCCTGCTGACTTTTATCACCATGAATACCCATTGCTGGCCACCTGAAAATACAGAACTTGGCTGACCTAAGATCATGCCTCAAGTACTTTCATTAGTCAGATAGGGCTACTAGCAAATTCCAAATAGCTTCTAGAGTTAGTTTTAGCATTTTAACTGACACCTGGTGTCACTGTATTTGTCAGTTTTGACACCACGGTTAAGTGGTCACTCATGAAGAATCAAGACCATCCTCAGACTACTGGGGAGGGGGGCTCACTGAAGTTCCAGCTATTAGACTCACCCATCTCTCCTCATTTTCCTGGTAAGATCATCACACCGTCTTTTGGTTTCCACAAAAACAATTGTTTTGTTTTCCTTCTCACTCATTATTTCTTCCATCAAACGAATAAGCCTATTATGAAGAGATGATGGTTACAGCCACGCAAGTTTAAACAGCCTGTTTTTTTTAAGTAATCCCAAACTGGTGTCAAAAATCCATCAAGACACATTCATTTCACAGTTCATGAACTAAAACTAACCATTAAAAAACCATACTGAATGCTTTGCCCCCACTGACTACTTACTTGTCATCTTTCTCTACATCATGACACACATCCACAATCTGAAGAATGTTGTGGTTTGCACTTAGTTCTAATGCACCAATGTTGATGTGTACATATTCTTTCAAGAAGTCTTCAGCCAGCTGCCTTACTTCCTTTGGCCATGTGGCACTCCACATCAGAGTTTGCCTGTCAGGCTGGAGAAGGAGACTAGGTCAGTACAAGATCAATATATAGTCAAAGTCAAATGCCCAACCAAAAACAACCTACCCAGACAAGCCTGAAAAAGTCAAATTGCACTGCCCTTGCTTTAATGAGCATAGTGGCATTGGCTTCTGCAATAATGGTAAATGCATGAACCATTTATACTCACTCTTATCTGATCCACAATTTTTCTGATCTGAGGTTCAAATCCCATGTCAAGCATCCTGTCAGCTTCATCAAGAACAAGGTAAGTACACCTCCTGAGATTAGTCTTTCCAGCTTCTAAGAAGTCTATAAGTCTTCCAGGTGTTGCAATGCAGATTTCCACACCTAAAAACGAAGCAGTAAAGTCAGCTGAAGTAGTTTTCACTGTCTCATACAGAGATGTATCAAGGCTTATCCATACCTCTTTCCAAGTCACGAATTTGCGGTCCCTTTGGAGCACCTCCATAAATACACGTAGACTTCAAACGGCATGCTCTGCTATACTCAGCAGCTACCTGCTGCACTTGTTGAGCCAGTTCACGAGTTGGTGCCAGCACAAGACACTAGAAATAAGATGCCCAGCTTTTAGTTCAATACCTATTTGAAGATTCTAGTCTGACACTAGTTTTAAATGGAAAGGTTGTCATATATTCCTTCAGTGCCAGAATGACTAAAGTGGATTTAAGTAGCCCAAAGCTACAAACTAAATTACCTAACATCTCAATTACTACCAAACACTGGCCCACGCTGCATGGTAAGACATCTGAAAGTCACTAGTTTCCATGGGATAGCAATTTCCAAAAAATGGGACATCTACCCTGTTCTGTACACAGGATAATCCAATCAGATCTTATAGAATGTTCTTGGGAGACTACCAAACATGGAACCACTTTAGTCATACAGAGAAACACAATACAGCTATGTGCTCTTATGAGCAGGGACAACGGGACTCTAAAAATAAAAATTAAAAAAAAAATCACATTCTCTAGAAATTAAGATCCCCTTTCATTTAGGAACACTCACAATAGGTCCATCTCCTCGTTCCAGGAATGGCTGATGATTTATGTGCACAATAGCAGGCAACAAATACTGTTTGGAAGAAAGAAAAGTCTTATTACAACCTCTTCCCAGAAGCGTTCAGCCTGCACTAAGCCAGGCCACACTTTCACTGCTGAAACCCCACAGTACTCCAGGCTACAATCAAAACTTACAGACAGTGTTTTCCCTGATCCAGTCTGTGCCACTCCAACCATATCCAATCCACTCAATGCAACAGGCCAACCTTGTGCTTGAATAGCAGTTGGTTCAGTGAAGTTCTGCCTCTGAATTACTTCCATAACATTCGCTTGAAGAAAAAAAAAATGAAACTTATTAACTTAGGGTTTGTCTTAATCAAGCCTGGAAGAACAACCAGTATGCTAGTCTTCACTTACCAGGAAAGTTAGCTTCATAGAAGTTTATAATCGGTTTTGGACAGTTGTGGCCCCTAACTGTGACTTCTTTGCTTGATCTGTACTGTTCAACTTCTTGCTGCAAGACAAAAAACCCCACATTATTTGAAATAAGCTTTGATACCAAAGTTATCTTTTAAGTTACCCCATCCATCCCTGTTGGGCCCCATGACTCTCAGCATGTTTGCACTTATTTACTTTTGCACAAGTTAAGATAGGGTACATACCACAGTACGTCTAACTACATCAGGATGTTCTTGGTAGAAGTTCTTCTCAAATTTGGGCAGCTCATCTAAATTCCATTTCTTTTTTGTAAGTTTTTCCCCAGGGTTTCCAAATTTCTTCCCAGAGAGAGGTCCACCTCTACTTCCTCCAAAACGGGGGGCTCCAAACCTAGAGAAGATCATAACACAGAATCCAAAAGAAGCATTATGGTCCTCTTCTCATACAACTTAACCACTATCTTTGCAGTCCATCCTGTTAACTTTACAATTCAGGTGCATAAACCCCATCTACAGGATACTGAAACTTCAAAAAACATACTTAAGTTGCAAATGCCACAATCTGCCCAGCTACAATTCATATTCAGAAGCTAAGGTAACACGTATCTCTGCAGTTTCCTTAGAACAAAACTGAAAGGCCTATTAGCAAGTTACAACACAGGCGAAGTAAGGACATTAAAACCTTTGTATTACCCCATGATCAAAATGGTTTCCCACCCAAGTGACACTCCCATTGTGTGTCGGCCTGCAGAAAGTGGGCAGGGGCAATTACGAAACCTTGGGATAACTTTCCCATAAACCAGTTTCTTGTATCTCAAAAGATAGGCTGCTTCTGTCAGTAACGGTGTTTTTATGAGGCCACGCATTTTACATTAGCATTCAGGTTCGGTTCCTCCATTCAGAAAGGCTCATCTCTAAAGCCTGCCCTGGCAGCCCTGAGGCGCAGCTCGAAGCAACGCTAAGCCGCGTGCTGTGGACTGCTGAACTGGATCCGAGCGCGGGGCTCCCTCCCCGCCCCGACTGCTCCCCAATTTTGGCCAGGCAGACGCTGGGAGCGATCCTTCCCAGCACAACACAGCGCTCCCAGAGTGGCCGCTGCTTCCTGCCAGCGCTGTTTCCTTTGTCTCTCATTTCTG
>NW_009626705.1:0-38860 GCF_000690535.1 Cariama cristata
GGACGGGGCCTGGCGAAAATTGCGCCAGGTGGTAGGGTCCGCGAGGCCGGGTGTTGCCTCTCTGCAGCCTAACGAGCCTCCCGGGTCGGCCGGCCTGCTGCGAGCGCCCTGGCCGGCCTCTCGGGAGTTTGAATGAGTCCTCCCTCCTCCCCTAGAAGGCGAAGTAACCGGGCTGTCTGCGTGCCACATGTTCTTCTCCCCTCTGCAGGCCTCTCCTAGGGAAGTGGAGCCTACAGGAGCTACCGTGGCTGGCAGGAGGGTCCTCTGCCTCTCGCTTTTAATGATTTCCTAAGGCACTTCAGAGATTTTTATGAGTAATGAGTTTCAGGCTCGTTTTGTTTGCAGCTACGACCAAACTATAAGTACTGTGTATATACGATTGTACTTCGAGTCATTGAGGAGGTTTTGAAGGAGAGAGGCTTCGGAGAAAAACAAATAGTTTGTTGAAACTGTGTGCAAAATATGTATTGTACTGCTAAACATTAACTTACAGTTCAGTCACAATTAGAAAAGTGCCTTCCATAATGATGATGAAGAAATCACTTTTGCTAGTAGTTGCCTAATGTTTCACTAGTTAATTATATTTTAGTAATCATCTGAGACCTCTTTTAAGAGGAACACGAGACCATTTCTTTTGCATAAAGTCTGTTTTCTAAGATGTGTCTTTTCTGAGAGAATATTTTGGTTTTGATGTTTTTATTCAGTATTGCCTGCAGAAGAGGCTGACAGGGATAAATGTTTTTAGTTTTAGTGGGGTTGGAGGTTTTTTGTTTGTTTTGTTTTATCTTTTTCCCCCATTTTTTCACTCTTCCCATTCATTAATGCATTGGCATACAGCATGACTCAAATTTTTAGGTGCTACCATGATAAAAATATGCAAATTACACATGATTTATTAAGCATTAATTTATCTAAACTTGCAGAGCTTGACTTACCAGTTTTTAAAAATTATCTGTCAAGATTTCAGAAAAAGTGTAGTTTCCTGTATATGAAGTAGATCTGAAGGGGAACATATAAAGGATACCAGTAATCCTCTGAGAGCCCCCTTTGGGACTGTATTTCTTATTAAGACTTCCCATTTTTCCAGTCTCCTTTGAAACAGAAGCATTTTTTTAAGTTACCTAAGCAGTCATCGGGCTGTTCTCAGAAGAACATTCTGCCCTCTGCCCTGTTAGGATCTTAGAAAATCTGTGGATTATGAGGGAATTTGGAGTGAAGAATATGTGCTGCAGTGGAGGCTTTTATTCTGCTGCAGCATGGTATCTCCACTACCAGTTCACTCCTCCATGCAGTGTGCTTTTAGGAGCCATCTTCTATTTGGAAGCAGAGTCAGTGAGTGCCAGGGAGCAAATGTGACAATCTTCTAATGGACTGAGGTTTCGGTAGGGTGCTGGGATGAGGCAGGGAAGGGATCTAGAGCTAAAGCAATAGAGAAAGGAGGAGAATATGAGAATAAAAGATAATAGAACAAGCTTTTTTTCAGTTATGGTTGGCAAATATGGGTCAGCATTAAGAACTGTCTCCTACTGTTGCATGGTCTTGCCTTACTCTTGTCTTTGGTAACGGGTAGGAAGGGATTCAACTTCTGAAATTTAGTTTGAGGATCTTAATGGTTTGGAGATTGCACTAGACCCTTTAAAAGCTTTTTTCCCTTTCATACAATGGTAAAACTTGCCTTTTCTTAGCATTTTATAAGTATTAAAATACGAATTAATGGTTTCAGATGTTTGCTAATTCACTTTCTGGTTACGAATAGTAGAATTGAAATGGGCATGTTTCTTTGCTGCTTCTGGGGAAGCAGTAAACACCAACAAAAGCACTTACCTGTGCGTGGACCTGGAAGAAAACACCTGTATTTTTTCACAAATCTTAACAGAAAAAAGAAAAAGTACTTTGCATGAATTAGATAGTAGAAAATCATGACTAACTCTTGACAACGAAGCTTTTTACTTGCAATTGACAAGAGTGTGGTTAGATATTTTAACATCTTTTTTATTGTAGATGTCTCTTTCCTAGGAAAATAAAAGGCATCTAGTAGGAACCTGTATTTCTGTTCAAATAGTTCAAGAGAATGTTACTACCTTCTCAGCTGAATGTTACTTTCTACCAGCTGAGGTGTTATAACTGGGTGGGCATTCCTTATGTACTTTAGTACAAGAAGACTAAATTAATGTTAATTGCAAAAAAATCATACTCAAAGTGATGTAAATGAACTGTGCAGTGATGTTAGGAGTATGTATTTTTTTAGTCAGGACATTATCTGAGGATGGCATTTTCTTAAATCTCCCTAAGAGGACAGCAGGCTCTTACCTCATGTGCATGGAAGACAATGTTTGATATTGCCAGGTATCTCTTAATTGGATATTTATTTTTTTTTTAGTGGGGAAAAAAATACTATGTCAATAGTCCAAAAATGACTTGTAGCATTATTCTAGAGAAGGAAGCCTGATGGAAAGCGGTGTCAATCACTTTTTGCCTGCAAAAATGTTGAAAGTATTTTTTTGTGCTTGGCTTTTTCCCTCTAAATACCTCTAAATTGGAAGGGGCAGTCAGGTTGAAAACCTGTAATATGTGATTTCTGATGATGAATGCAGTCTTCCTGCATAAATTTCGTAGGCCTGTGTGGAACGCAACTGTTTTCTTCTTTTCATATAGATGTGTTAAGTCCACGTGATTGCAAAGACAGCATCCTAAACCTGAAGTGTGTTCAAGTATAGTACCCTATTCCTGAACCTACTGACAACAAAAATCCTGTGCTGCTCATTAGTGAAATGAAAAAAAAAATTAGTTTCCTTAGTTGTCATTGCTGCTAATTCAGAGTCTTTTGATGGTGAAACATAGAGGAAAAGATGGTGTTTGGGGAAAATGCTGAGGAAATGATGGAATTTGAAGGTTGGGCTGGTTGGCTTTTTGTTGTTCACACCTTCAGTATCATCCTAACACAGCTGGAAACTGACACAGGGGTGGAACTACGAGCAAAATTTTGTGTCTTCCATTTCACAATCATAAATTCATTTCCAGTTTAATCCATACTGGAATGAACATACAACTTTTTTTTTTTTTTTTTTTTTTCTTCTGGGGAAAAGAAAGAAAACCAGATCATTTATATTTTTTTTTCCTTGGTTTAAAAGAGTGGTTTTTATGCAGCTAGGTGGCCACTTGTATGACAGCTGAACACATAGATGTGTGAGCCCTCTGGTCTCATATCAACTCATAGTTACATTAACTTCAAGTGACTGGAATCACAGCCTTAGTGAATGTGATAAATGTTCAGTATTCACTTTGTACATTTGCATTTTCTGGGCTCAAAGTTTTGCTTAAAAATATGTTTCTGAAGATTCTGGATAGCTATCTTTGCAATATAAATCAGTGTAGTTTTGTCCTCCTGCATTTGTAGATGGACTGAGACAAAATACTAGGAATGTGAGTTTATGCACTTTATTGCTCACTTCATTTGGACATTGAATGAAAACCAATGCAGAAGATAATTGTAAATTGATGCATGGAAACAAATACAAAGGCAAGGTCAAGGAGAAATTAAAAATAGGGGAGAGCTGGTGATGATAGAGTGAGTGAAGGAGTAGGACACAATATATATTTTTCCTATGGAATACATCTTTGCTCCAAATCTGTTCTGTCCTGTGCAGGGACTGAAACAAACAAGTAATCCCATGACCTGTTCACCATAGTTACAAATAAAATTTTGGGTTTTTTTCCCCTCATAAAAGTAGGAAGTAATACTGTATTGCTGCTTGCTCTTGTGAGATGCATGACACATCAGTACTTCAGTTGGTGTGCACCTGTGGGTGCTTTCTAGCCTGTTTCAGTCAAAAGCAGCTAGTTTATATTAAACAGTAGTATTACCAGATCCTTACTAGGATGGGTGATTTTGAAAAAAACTTCCCCAAGATGTATTTTTAAGCATATCAACACATATGAATGATAATCTCTGGCAGAGAGATGCTTGTGAACAGTTTGGGATGGTTATCTTTTTCCATTGGCAGGGATCATTTTGAAGAGCAGCTGTTTGCAGCCTGGACATGAATTGGCCAGCTTTATCCTTCAAATATTTGAACAAAATAATGAGGCTGATGGAGGTGTGAAGGGATGTGAACCTTGACGGGCGCAGCTGGTGATGCATTGGTTATGGATGCAGCTGTTCTGACAAGGCTGAATGTTTTTGGTGTATTTGTCAATAAACACAAATATGCTGTAAACTGAACTGTAATTCCAGTTTCAGAAATAAAACAAACAGGCCTCTTTTGTTAGATATACTGAAGTTGTTTTTTTTTGTGTGGGTTGGTTGGTTTGTTTTTGGCATAGTTTCTACTTAGACTTAGTAAGATACTCCTCAAACAGGAGGTGCTTGAGAATGATAAATGGCTTGACCATTTCAGGCATAGTGCTTGGGTTGTTGCGTTGTCCTTGCAGAGTTTTGGAAGGAAGAAGTGAGCTGACTTGTCAAGATTGCCCTTCTGCATAGCACATTTCTGTGTGTATGTATAGTGAGCATCTTTTGGGTTGACTTTAAAATCATATCCCCTTCACTAGTAAAATCCCATCAAGTTCACAATTTAAAAAATGCAAAGTATTGTGGGTTAAGAGTGTTCACAATCTAATTGAAAATAAATTTGAAGAGGTAAATACACAAGTCATGTAAGCCCTGTGGTTACCAGACATATAGTACTCTTGAGCTTTACTTGTAGTTTTCTGACTTTATTCTTGGTATTTTCAAATTGTTTTTTTGGTTGGTTCTGTATTTAACATTCATACCCCATGTACATGCATTTAATACAGACAAGTTTTAAATTATCAGCATGTACAAGATTGTGTTGGGTATTAAATACTACATTAATAGAAATTAATAGTTTATGGATCATTTGAACTCAGTAGTTTTCCCTGTAACATTTCAGGAGAAGGTCTGTCAGACGTAGTAACTGTACAAGGGATACTTAAGTATATCGAAGAGGAAATGCTTACTTGACTGGTAGGTAGGTAGGATAAATGTCACTGATATTTTAGCCTGGTTTACTAGGCGACATCAGCTTGAGAGTTAGGTATATTTACTTGGCCTGATGTTTGTCTAGTCAGGGTGTTCATACGGACCAGTTGACATAACTGTCAATTAGAACCAAGTGCAGCCAGTATTTAGGGAATATTATTGGAGGATTTAGGGAAAGTGCAGGGAACATTGGAGATAACATTTAGAACATGGAGTAAACATTTGTTCCACTGTTCATGAGACAATGTAGAGGTAGCAAAACATCAAATTTAAGCAAAAGTTGGTGAGGATAGGGATTCAAGTAGAATTCTTTGTTTCTTCCTTCTCTCTCCCACCCTGTTCTCTACAAAATCGAGTTAAAAATTGACGGACATAGGTATATTGACATTGATTTTACGGTTGAGCTTTAGTCCTTATCAATGTTTGAAATAAAAATTGTGTTGCATATTAAGATAGTTTGCATTTATTTTGGCTGAAATACTGTATATAAATGTTAAGGCATACCTCTACATTTGTCAAGGAAATTGCCTGTGAAGCAGGAGTTAAATCCCTCCTGACACAAGCATATGGCTAAATGTTTAAAGTTTGGGTACAATCAATTGCTTGGTTGTGGTACTACTGGTCCTTAATGTCTCAGTTCAGTTAAGACTCTCAGTTCTGCCACCAAACAGTATTTATTGTAGCATTTATTCTGAGAGGTTTCCTAGAAAAAATATCCCCCCGCCTTGCCCCTCCGTGCAGCTGTATAGTCTGTGCTGCTGCTGACAGCGTGAGTTGATGGCTGTCCTTCGGGTTGGTCTCAGTTCTGAAGGCACTTTGTCCCCTCCCACCTGTCTCGTCTCCCTTCCCTTGTCCATGCTGCCACCTTCCTTGTGCTGCTTCAGAGTTTGTGCAGGAGCCTGGTGAGCTCGTCAGCCTTCTGCTAACCTGACAGCGTCACAGTTCTCAGCTACAGGTGTTTTCTCTATGTTTCTCTGCCTGGCTACAAAATTTGTTGTACTAAAAGAAGAGAAGCAGTAATTCAGGGAGAGGAGCAAGCAGACTGAGGCAAGCCTGCTGCTTTTGACAAGTCTCTGGCTTGTGTGAATTAATGTATTCCTTACACAGCTAAGAGGGTATCTAGTGAGATTCTGCATGTTTGCAAAGTCTTCTCATGCAAAAAATCACATGAATGATAAAATACTGAGTGGTGGTTAATTTAAATCAGTTCTGCATTGTTCTTGTGATTTTTCACTGTGTAATCTTGGCAAAATGTTAGGAGTGACACTGAGCAGAAGTAGAGAGAATATCGACTAACATGATTACACTGCTGTCTTTTGATTTCTTACAGCCTCTTGATCGTAAGCTGAGAGTGACAGATGGTGACAATTGAATTTGGCTAGGCTGTTCTGTGGCACAGCTATGAGTGAAGCTCTAGGAGAGATGTATGCAGTATGTCAGCTAGATTTGAGTAGTGTTCTCTGGCAATAAAAATAATTAGAACTGAAAATTTATGGATTATATTCCAAGTTCTGGAAAAGGTACTCCAGTCTTACAGATCCTTTTGCTGTCACTGTTTTTTTTCGCTCCCTGAAGTAATTCAGAGAGGATGGGGCTTCAGAAAGGGAAAAGAATATCATGATTGTACATAATGTTAGAAGGCCAGAGATGCAAATGGGATTAAGACATTACACAAAAATAAAGGGATTTATATAATCAGGGGAAAAGTTGCATTAAAATTCTTGATAAAGAATCATAGAATCATTTAGGTTGGAAAAGACCCTTAAGGTCATTGAGTCAAACCATAAACCTAACACTACCAAATCTACCACTAAACTGTTTCCCTAAGCGCCATGTCTACACATATTTTAAATATCTCCAGGAATAGTGGTGGCTCGAAAGAGATAAGCAGTGACATAAAAGAAAAAAAAATAATAAAAAGCCAAAATCATTTCACTTAGCAGTAATTATGGAAAGCTACATCTTTGTATTTTTTTAATGTAGAATGGTTTGGATCCTAAGTAGAGCTGCTCCCAGTAACTTCAGTGACAGGAATCCAGGAAGTATATTCCTAAGAAATTGAATGCTTAAGTCTTAACGTGACAATATGTTGGTGACTTATCAAGTTGTAACCATCGTAAGTTATTTTCCACTCTTTGACCATTCTCTTTATTCGTGACAAAAGTTCTGGTATTTCTGAAAGTATGCCTGCTTGACTTGCACAATTATTACTCACCTACAGCAGTTGACGTTCACTGTCCTGTGCAGTTCACCTTTCTGTGCTCATAGACAAGCAGTATGTTCTTCTCTTGAGCAGCTGTAGTTCATGGCCCAGTTAATTAATAGTAACTGAGATGAACTGAACTGGATTGTGGACTGCAGCAGCTGACTTATTTCTATGGAGAACAGGCCTGATCTGAAGCTGGTAACCCTCAGAGGGGTGGGTTGACATGTGGAGATCGCAGCCTCCTCAGCCACTAACAGTGAGCCTAACAGAGATTGCAAATTAGTCTTTTTAAACAGTTGAAAGGCAGTTGCAAAAAGTTGTTTGAGAGCACTCAAACAAGTTGTTTGGTCTCAAAACTGATTTTTTTTCCTTTTTTTTTTTTTTCTTTTTTCCCTCTCTGATGCTAATTTTACCTAGGATATACAATTCTAGGAGCAGACAACTTAGTTGATTACCTATACTATCTGGATAGCAAGCAGACTTTATTATCCCCGTACCTTACAGTATTTTTTTCTTTCTGTATATCCTCATCTGAAGTATGGCAGTCAAGTTTAAATTTAATACTATTGCAGCAAACATGAATAAAATCACTCATTTGGGTCTACAAAACATGAAAATACCCTAAAATACTTGTGTTTTCTGAACATTTAAAAATACTTATGTTTGCTCTCTGGGTTTTTTTGAAGGTTTGCTTTTCTGCAGTTTTTGTTGTCTTTGTAAAATCTTCTACATTGACTTACACATAGTTGCACTACACAAAAGGAAAAACTAAATTTTATTTTTATTACTTACAGTATTTAAACTTTTGAAGCCATGGGAGTTAAGGTCCAGAGACCTCGTTGCTTTTTTGACATAGCCATCAACAATGTACCTGGTAAGAAAATTAAAATATCAACTCAGTAACATGATATTTGTATACAAGATATATAAGAATAGTACAAATAGCAGTTAACTTCATAATAAATATGGCTTTTTTTTTCTAGCTGGAAGAGTGGTGTTTGAACTGTTTTCAGATGTCTGTCCAAAGACATGTGAGAATTTTCGCTGCCTTTGCACAGGTTTGTAGATTTTTAATTTTATTTATAGTTTTTAATGTAATACCGTGTTAACTAGTTTGATGATGTCTATGTTATTTTTCCTGACATTTTCTTACATATAAAAATAAGTACGTAAAACATTGATTCTTGGTATCTCTAGAGATTTAGCTGATTTCTCATATACATCTGATGTAGAATCAAAGTAGTTGTAGCTTTGGCTTAGTACATTGCAGGGACTATATGCTAATTAACTTTAAATACGGCCACAGTAAGCTGATTTTCTGTTACTAGCATAGATACTACTGTTCACATTATATAACATCATCCAGTCTTGAGAGGTAGCCAGTAAGAGGTCAACTATGCAGACTTACTTTTCAGTCTTATGATACTTTGAAGTATTTAAAGGCTATTGCTGGTATTCATTAGTTGTTTTTTTTTTTTTTCGTCATTTTAATTTTTCTTTGTTGATGGAGACTGGTGATTTCCATTCCTATTGAAATTCAGATTGTTTCTTGGATAAAATACTGAGAAGATTCTCTCCTGGAAGCATTTCCTGACAAAACTATTGTCCTGTGGACTGCATGCTTTTGTTGAAAATGCTGTCAGTTTAACAAAACTTACATTTATTATCAAAAGAAAAAATTTGTGAATGCATAAATAGCATGCGTGCTCTCTGTCTTCAGCATTTTCTGCTTCCTTTCCTTCCAGCTCTGTTGTTTTTCAGGTCAAGGCTCTGTAGCTGTTAATATTGAATCACTTAGCAGTAGTAGTATGATCTGAATCAGGTGTGGGTGCATAACTACGTTTATGTCAAGTTAGCCAAAACACTTAGTGCACCATTCATGATGTTTGCAGGAATGTAGGTATTATCTGATCTGACATTGGGTTTACTGGAACAAAATCAGATTATCAAAATTTGTTAACAAATTTAAACCTTAATGTGATTCTTTTTAATGGCTGTGAGTATGTATCACATGACCATGGCATTCTTGATCTGCTATCAACTCCCCAAAAGTCAGATTTATTGCATAAAGATGTTATTCCCTGCTACTGATTTAAATTTTTGACTTGAAGTCTTTCAACAGCATTTCAGGTCAGTAACAACTACTACTAAGTTCATACTTAGTTCCTGACATTCAAACTCGAAATTCAGATGCTGAGCTACTTTCCTGCTTTAATGTATTGAAGAATAGTGAGGAAAATATATGGGCAGAGTGTTTATGATATTGATCATCAGCAAATTAGTTCAAATTTTGATTTTCTTTGTTTTACTTATTTTTTTTTTCTGGCAGTTTTGAAAAGTATATGCTGTCTTCTTAAAACAGGGATCAACAGCTCCATGTTTTCCTGGCATACCTGCATTAGGCATGTGCCAGGTTAGTGGAACAGATACAGCTTCACATTTATCAAAGTTCCTGTCAAAAGTTTTTTTTCTAGCTAGTCAGATCCATAGGGAGGCACCAGCCTCTTACAGCTAAATAAGAGGAAGAGATCCTTTTCCTTCCAGCATACTCCCACTGATTACCATATTGTTACTTTGAGGTTGGCTCTGCCATTCACAGGACCCACCATGAGCCATTCATCTTGCTAACTCAGCAGAGACCTTATCTATTTGAGGGTAGCAGGGAAAGTAAGAGAGTGGTGGAGCTGGAGCAAAGAGTCTGCTTATGGGTCCCGAGCACCCAAGCTGACGTAAGGGAGGAAGATGGCGGTTGTAATCCTGAGATGGGGAGAGAGCGAGACTCCTTCTCCTTCTCTTTGTTTTTGTTACGAGCTTTTCTGGTACCTTAGCCTTGCCATGTTGTAGCTGAAGATCTGAGTGTTTCTTGCATGCTGCTGAGCAATGCCTGTTACCTTAAACCTAAACTGGCTGTTTAATTTCAGTCAATCTGCATGGAAGAGACCAGAGTTGTATACTAATGTTCTTCTGGTATAACTCTAGAAACAGAAGATAGTTTCTGCTCTACTTTCTTAAATGCTAGTTTCTTATTGGTATTACAGATATGTGTCTGCCTCACAGGCTAATTTTTCAGAGCTTAGTAGATGACTTTGATTAAGCACTTACATAGCACTTTTCTGTAGTGGAGATTCTGCAGCTACAGAGAGTAATTTTGGATTTTGTTCCTCCTCTTCTCCTTTAGGTGAAAAGGGTACAGGAAAATCCACCCAAAAGCCATTGCATTACAAAAGTTGTCTGTTTCACAGGGTTGTGAAAGATTTTATGATCCAAGGAGGTGACTTCAGTGAAGGTATGATGTGAATCTTTGAAGAAAACTTTAATGCTTATGAAATAGAATATTGCAGGAGTTCTGTGTAGCATCATTTACTTGTATTAATTATTCTGTGATGCAACTGGTCTTTTCCCTTCTTTCTGCATAAGGACCTTTACATGAAAACTTATATAATAAACTTATATAAACTTACACACATGTGTGCACACACATTTTTGCTCTGTTATCTCAGTACTTGGAGTACTAAGTACTTTCTATTGAAAGGTTTAAATGTGAACGTAAAATACTGTATCTGCTGCTGGGAAATAAAGAAAAAAGGGGGACTGTAGCAGAATACATGGGAGAATACATTCTTGTTTTCCAAGTTTGCTTTGGGACTACGAAGATGCGTCTTGATCTTCTTTGCATATCTTGAAGAATAGTGTCAGTGACTTGGATGCAGTTGCATCAATATTTCGTATTATGAAGCACCTTGCACTTAACGTGACTCTCTTCATCACTGCTTTAAATTGTAACTGTCACTTTTTCTCTTTAAAGGAAATGGCAGGGGAGGAGAATCCATTTATGGTGGCTTTTTTGAAGGTAAGAGTTTTATCAATCTGCTCTATTTTGGTGTTACTATAAACAATGACCTTTACATTCTGTAGCCTCTGTTTTATAAACCTGAACTCCATTGTTTTTGTTAAGATTTTTCTTAGAGGCATTGACTGTCCAGTTTAGGTTATTTTATTAGACTTTTAAGATATGAACCTTTTTAATTAATCAAAAATTAAAACTGAACTCCTTTGTATTTGCCCATTTCACCAGGTTTATATTTTTATAGCTGTTTTTAAACATACCCTTTGGGCTTGAGCAGGTAGCTGAAAGTCAGAGATTGTCTCTTCTTCCAGTGAAAAAGAGAAAGGCATGACAGAGTCAGGTTTCCTTGCAGGTGTTGATTTAGAAGAAAGCATAAAGCCCTGCTTTCCTGATCCCAAGAGGAATTAATGATAAAGAGGCCATCAGTTTTCTCACAGTCCTGGTTCTTTTTCAGTCAGTGTTGCAGAAGTACCTCTTCTGCACTGCAGTGTGTTTCTCAGCCTGTGTTTGTCTAGAATGTAGTGGAGCATCTCTGTGTTTCTTGGAGCAGTTTTTGTATTACACCTAAATCCATGTGATGGCTAGCTGCCACCAGCAGGAGTAGTTATGCTCCTCCCTCCTTCCTGCCACTTTTCTTTTAACATTGGTTCTTGTCTGAGCTGGCAGCAAACAATCAAAAGAATTATTCACTATTTTAGTAGGGGCAGGCTGCAATTTTATATCAGACCTTGAGTTGAATCAACAGTTTGCAACTGCCAGCAGAGGGAGGAGGTCTTGCCTTGCACTGACTCTCAGTCAGATCAAACTTTCAGCTGATTCAGCTTGCCCAAAGACTATTGCAGCAAAAAAAAGGTATTTATTTCCATATTAGTGAGTGAACGCAATTTGATAATTTGTCGGGCATCAGAACCAATAAATGGGTAGCTGGGTTTGAGGAAATGTGTGGTTGGGGGAGATGGAAGAAGGAGGAAAACCTCTACATGCCTTCTGGCAGTTGCAAGCTGGCTGTTCAACTCAGCCACAGTATGAAACTGAATTTGTGGGAGTATTTGCTTTTCTGGATCCCCCTTAACCAACTCACCATAGGATTAGCTTGACACTTGATGCTGTGCCAGATAGCAATTCTGCAGGTGACTGGAGAATGAGTCCCTTTCGCTGCCAGTGGCGCAGAGTGATGTGAAACCATAGCCTTACAGATGGTGTACTTTTCTTCTTTGTTAATGCTTGCTCCTGCCATCTGTATCTAAACAATATTGAGAAAACTTCCTCTGAAGAGTTTGTATCCCTGTAACAGCCTTTATGCTGTTTTGGGAAAGGAGGGAGATAGGATAATCTCTTACAGATGTCTTAAATGAGGAATGGTAATTACATTTCACAATTCCATTGGGATTTAGTTGGTACTGTTACAATGATTTGCTCATCAGAAGTAGGATTCATTCAAGTTAAACTTATTTTCTTGATGGCCAGCTTGATAAGTTCATCTGTGTTTCTGACAGACAAACTGAAGTCGTTTGGGATTGCTATCAAACTGGATATCCCCGTGTATTAAAAAATAATAGAACATCAAAACTGCCTGAAAACGAGGGGTTTCTTAATAGTTAATGCACAGCTGAAAAAATTCTTCTGCTCCAAAGAGACAGTGATCAGTATGTGCAGAATAGGAAGAGCAACAACTTAAAATTATGAGGTCTCTGCTAACGGTGGTAGGAAACAAATCTCTTGTTCAAGAATGCTCAATTTTTTAGTTTCTTCTCAGGCTGTCAACCATTGATACATATTTCTCCTTATTAAATTGCATTATTTAGAATGGGAGGAATAATGTATTAAAAAGTAGCTCTTATTTTGAATCTATTTTTAATACAACTTCTACTGAAGTGACTAGAAGATTTATTTAATAAGGATGAGTTTACTTAGATTATAGCGTTTATCTAAGCATATGTGGTATATTTAAAGTAACTGAAAACACTTTCTTTAGATGAAAGCTTTGCTGTAAAGCACAACAAAGAATTTCTCCTTTCAATGGCCAACAGAGGGAAAGATACCAATGGTTCACAGTTCTTTATGTAAGTATTGTACTGTTCTGATATGTGTGTGTGGTTTGCCATTTGTAAGCTATAAAGGTAATCCTTTTAAATATTGAAGACTAACTCCTCTGCAAACCTAGAGTTGATGTTTTTTCACAAAGTTGCATGGAAGTAGCCATTTTCCTAATGCGCTGTTTAGGCAGCCTGACTATTTTTATCACTTTTGTGTTTAGTGCTTATTGTCTATGCAAAAGAGCTCTTGGTAGTTTTCAGTTGTTGTGTTCTAACTTGGGCAATAAAGCAAACCTTTCAGTTCCTTGTAGAGCTCTTATCACTTTCTTCTAATAAGTGATGTCTGGAAGGAAGCAAAACAGCTCTGAGGGTTCTGAAAAGCACTAGAGGGTTTTTTTTGTCACAAAATAACTTTTCAATGCAATCTCATTTATAGTCAAAACTTAAATTCTTAAAACACATTGCAGTAGACTCTTAAATCTAATTTATCTACAGAAAACGTTCTTGAAATACGTCAGTCTTACCTATGTTTCATGACCTTAATTAACATACTGAGTTGTGGATGTCACTTACCATTAGACCCTTATATTGGGATTTCTGACTGGTCGTTACTGTAATTATCACAGTTTTTTACTTCTGCCATGGGTGACATCTGTATGCCTTAGTAATGCTAGTATAGGGGAAAGCTGAGAGAAAGTCAGTTCTACTTTCTTGTCAAATAATCTGTATGTACAGATATTTTTTTCTTCCTTTAATTTCTGATTATTTTCTAATGTATAGAAGGTTATTAGCAGTTTTCCTGCTCTGAGACAGTTGCCTTAATTTTGATATCTGTTCCTGGTAGTATTTATAGAATTTAATAAATAGAATACTACTTATATCCTATATGAGGATGCTATCTAAAAATTTATGTGCACTTTCATTTGTTCAGTAAAATGTGATAATCAAAGTAATGAATTGAATAGGTAGTTTAATGTATAAAACATTAAATACTTTTAACTGAACACAGTAATATATATAGATAGATTTTGTTCAATTTTATTAGTTCGCTCAAATAACTTCCACCTTCATATATGTTATATGACATGCTTTAAATGCTGACTGCTTTCCACTAATACTGACTTTGTTTTTCTCTTTAAATTAAAATCTCGAAACAACAGAACAACTAAACCTACACCTCACTTAGATGGGTAAATATCTCTTATCTTCTTATGTTTGTTTGGGAACTACCTTGAGAAAATTAAGTACTAAGAATTCTTACTTTTGTTTAAATTCTTCAGACATCATGTTGTTTTTGGACAAGTCATCTCGGGTCAGGAAGTTGTGAGAGAAATAGAAAACCAGAAAACAGATGCATCTAGTAAACCATATGCTGAAGTACGCATACTGAGTTGTGGAGAGTTAATTCCAAAATCCAAAGGTAAAGTTGAACTGTACATTTATATAAATGCAAACTATGAGGTAATTTGCTCGTTTTCTTCCCTGTTGGTTGCTTATAAAAATATGCAGAAACTTATTTGTGGTGGATGGAGGGGCAATTGATGAAAAGGTGAATAACATTGCAGTACAGTTTGTCTTCTAAAAGACTTAAAAGGTGTTGATGCAGAAGACATTAAAGAAACATCATATATGCTTTCTTCAAACCTTCTCCTGTCTTGGGTGTCCTTATACTAGCTAAATTTTAGTACAAAGCTGTCAAGCACTTGTCCCATAGAAAGTAGAGTGCTATGTTAAGAAGATTGATGGCAGTCTGACTTTATTTGATAACTGCTGCTTTTTTTGCAGGTATTGAACTTATTTCAAGTTTCTTTCAGGTAAATCTTCAGAACAGGCACTTACAGTAGAAAAGCCTGGATTTGCCCTGTGGCAGATATCCTTTTTAAGTTAATATAAACTATATTCTTAGACAGGAATATAGCAGAACCTGCCTTTCTTTCTGGAAGGGATGCCCTGCTCTGGCATTCCAGAGCTGAGCATGGTATTGGAGATTCGATTCTACTTCTCTTACAAAATAAAGCTCAATCTAAGATGTTGCTGTCACTCTGGAGAATCTCATTACAGGAAACCCAGGATGCATGTTTGCTAGGAACTATGATAGTGATCATTAGGCTTTGTCATTTGTAGCACCTTCTGCTGATACGTACTGTGAAGGGTTACACCAAGGATATTGGAAGCACGAGACAAGAATAATTGTTTCTTTGGCCTGAGGAAAATACAGGCATTCAAACTTGAGCTTCTTAGTTTTTCCTCTCCTTTTTGATGCAGTTCTGTGTTCATCTGTTGTGATGTCTAGCAGAATGAGTTTGGAGTCTGAAATGATCTCTTCAACACCTTCAGAATTCCAAGCAAAGTTATCTTATGGCTTCTGACTTCTCAAAGGTCCTAGAACTACTTAGACAAACTCGTAAGTCACCCTGAGTGTTAGGACATAATTTTGGTTTTCTAGACAGTACTCAGGAACATGGTATCAGAAAATGCATTGGTGGCGTAGATTAGAAAATAA
This sequence comes from Cariama cristata, assembly GCF_000690535.1. Lineage (NCBI taxonomy): Eukaryota > Metazoa > Chordata > Aves > Cariamiformes > Cariamidae > Cariama > Cariama cristata. The sequence continues at coordinate 15,595 of NW_009626705.1, forward strand.
AACAAAACCATACAGATAGAGAATGGGTGAAGCTAGTGAGTGACATACCCACTCTGTATATATGTCTTCCTTGGTTTGCCACACTCTCTTTTTGGTCTGCTCTAGAACACTTGAAATTGAGTGACTAAATGAAAGTTTTGGCACTGAGCAGTCTGATGACTTAAAGCCATTAAACAGGACTTTAAAGTACTTGTCTCAAAAGAGTGAGTAAAATATATACAAAATGTTTTTTTTTCCTTTAACTTCTCCTAAAGGAGAACAGGCTTCTGGAAAGATCTGACTGTCTGGTCCTACCCATTTGTCTGTGTCCTTGTGCCTCTTTGCCACAGTACTGCTGGGATCCTGGAGACTCTGCTTCCTGTAGCTGGTGTGCCACAGAGGGAAATTGGTGCCAGGGCGATGGGGTAGCCCACTCAACTGACTATAAGACACAATACTAGATAATGGTGGGCAGCAGGAGTTTCTGGAGAACAAGAGGCCTTAGGCACCAGGATTGGGCAGGTGGAGGGCAGAGCTGAGTGCGGGGAGATGTGGGCCCTAAGAGGCCCTAATGCAGAGCCAGCCTGATGAAATTTGGAAACTGTTCCATTTCCTTTTATAAATACGTACTTGTTACACTCTGAATGTATATATATATTTAGAGAAGGTAAAACTGATAAAAAATATTACAGAGACTTTTTATTAAATATAGTGCTTTAACAAGGACGTTGAGCATAAGTTTCGGAAAAGAGACCAGGTATCTTTGTCTGGACCAACAAGGGAAGTAAAAAAATGAGACCCATCTTTTGGAAGTATTTCGCAAGAAGCTCTAAAAATACGTGGTAAGAACCAGCTGATTTCAATCAGCAGGCTGTCCTAAAAGGATAAGACAATTTGCTCATTTATACTGCACCCAGAAATGACCAGAAGACTAATACAATCTGTGAAGTACAGAGGTTGTGTTTCAGTTGGTTGTCAGGCTTTCATTAGTCATGTATCAAATGAGGCTTGTGAATAAACACATAAAAAACACCATGAAAAAAGTCACTGTAGAAGTCATACAGATACGACTTGTGTCTGTGATGCTAATCTGAAAAATCAATGCAATTTTGTGCAATGGGATTAAATTTCATCCACTGTACCAGTGTGGGGATGCGGTAACGTTAGAAGGAGAAAAAGGTATCCGTAAAGAGTATGACCACAAAAAGAGGGGCTGAGATTTTTCTGCGCCTTGAATCTGATCCACTGTTACCTGAATTGCATCCCAGGTAGCTTGGGGTCATCCAGATCTTTTATCTCAGCCAGTTCTTTTAGAAGCAAGTGTTCTGCATCACTGTGATGAGGAAGTCTTTCACCACTGTATATATCACTGCATTCTGAATGGAAGACCTGACAGAGCAGGATGCTGGATTCCTACAAAAGAGGTGTTGGCTTACATAGATGATCTAATGCTACCAGCTCATACTTTGCTGAAGATAAGGAGCAATACTGCCTTAGCTTTCATTATGGATATTGTCATGAAAACATTGGAACAGTACTGAGGGCTGCTGGTAGATCTAGAACATCAGTGCATCACAGTCTACAGCCAGAAGGTGTTCTAGGTGACATGGTAGGTGAGAAGATGAATTGATGGGAGTAAAATATGATAGCTTCATATATTTGAGATTTTACTTTTTTACATTCAATAACTATATTACAGAACAAAAGTTAAGAGATGATGCTACGAATGAGAGCTTAACTGTTGCTTTTCTGAGAAATGCTGACTCTCTTCTCCATTAGGAACCCATAATTGTTTGCCTCTGTGGTTGGTATAATATATCCACACTTAACTTTGCTACTCTAAAGCATACCCAGTTATGTCCATTTTCCAAGAGACAATGTGAAGTTCCCACAGCACATCATCTATCCTTAGAAGCTGTCTGAAGTGCAACTAGAAATGTGTTTTGGGCAACTATGGATCTGTCCTCACTGATTTTTATAATTCTAGCCCAAATGAAAATTATTTTTCCCATGAAAAGTTAAGTACTAGCTTATTATTGCAAATAATGTGTCCCTAAGCATTTTACTTATTATCCCCAAGACTCATTTTTATTCTCTTCTCTGACCTATTTAGCAAAGAATTTTTATGGAAGTTTTATTGCTTTTGATCATCCTTGAAAAACTGCTACCTGCCATCATGCAGTTTTGCAAAATGAGATCAAGTTAGTGTTGAATTTGAGAATTTCCACGTTGAGCACACATGAATGCGGTTACAGATACTTACTACTAACTCTTGAGAGTCAGTCAACTCAATAATGCCTGCTAAGCAGTTGGAGAATCTAATACTGATAATTCCAAAAATTGATATGCTGTTGCATTAAATAGCCATTTATGTTTTCAGAAGGGCAGTTATGAGATCTACTCATAGAATTGTTTCCTCTGCCTCAAGTTCTCTACATGTGTCATTTTTATTTTTTTTTTTCCTTCAGATCTCTGAGCTGTTTATATAGAACTAAAATAACTCATTTTCAAAATAGCTGCACACTGGAAGTTGAATAGCTCTTAATAGATACTTAGTATTTGGTACTGCTGCCACTCTCACTTTTTTCCTGGACACTTGTAAGTGTGGTCTGTGATCAGAGCTTACTAACAGGGAATTCTGAAGTGGCATTTTTCTTCCCATCCATATGTACAAAATCAAGGGTAATCGTAAGTAAAAAGCTGGTTAATAATCTGTAATTCTTTGAAGTTCTTGAAATCTTTTATCTTCTGATACTTGAGTTATTGTAATACCCAAGAGGACTTTCTTTCTGCAGACCAAGGTCAAAACTCATCTAGTAAGAAAGTTACCATAACATATTTTTAACTTTTTTTTTTACAAGAGTTTCTTTAATTACTTGCCTTAATTATTTTATAACAATAACTGGTACACAATAGCTAAGTACAAATTGCATCATCTTGTTGGGCACAAGGGGAAGCCAATAGAAGAAATGCTTGGCTAGACTAAACAGTTGAATTTCTCTGTCTTTAATAGAAAAAAACGTAGGCTATTCAGGGAGACATCTTTATGTTCTCTGCTATATGAAAACATTGTGTTCTCTGTGTCTGAATAGTTTTCAGATGCAGACAGGCTCCATAGTCATAATCCTGTCTTTGGTGCCAAATGTTTTCCCTTACCTGTTTTGTGCAGAAGAAGAGCAGGGGGTGGGAGGTTGCATTTAAACTGCTTGTATGTTGGTGTAGGTCAGCTAATATCTCTAAACCATTAATTCTTTGGAAAAGCTTTGCAAAATAGGCTAATACTTTCAGCTAGGATTCATGCGCAATTTTAAAACTCATTTCTGTCTCTCATCTGAAGCCTGTTCTAAGGTCTTAACAGGTGTTCTCCTAAAATATGGATTGTTTGCTGTGACAAAGAAACAGGCTGTTTGGACACTGATGCTTATTTTTGGTGTATTTTTCTTCTGTTTAATGGTGAAGGTTCTGTTTCTTCTGTCTGTGGCTGTAGTATGTTGTGTAGTGAATGGTGGGCTATCTTTGCAGTTTGCAATGGCAAAGTAAAATAACATTGGATGCTAATTAGAAAAGTCAACTGCAGCAGTCCAAAGTCAACCAGTGTGCTCATCTTGATTTTTCTGGATAGAGCTTTTAATTTTCTGGACAATAGTTGGACAGGAATTTCCTAACACATAGGAAGAGTATTCATGCTATTTAACTGATTTACCTGAAGTGCCACAACTCAGAAGCCTAGACTTCCTTTAGTGAAGTTTTTATAGTACCTTTTTTATTGTATATATTTTTTTCAAATTAGTGTGACTCTGAAATAATGCTTGCATCACTTTTAATAGTTTACATAGGTCTCAGATAAGTTAAAGGGCATAAAAAGGGTGTTTGTTCTTGGATTAGTTCCTGTCAGACTAATACCAGATTGCCAGTAAGTTGCTGATTTGCAGCTTCAGCAGCCACATGAGAAATGGTGAAATACGTAATTAAGGACGAGTCTACTCTTTAGTAGTGTTCCTTTTCATACCAGATGGTTAGTAAGTTATTTGTATCTTTCTGTTAAAAACAAAAAAAATCCAAAACAAACAAACCAACCAAACAAAAAACCTAACACATGATGAGCTGGAGGATTAGGACTGTTCTCTGAGCATGGTTTCACTTAGCAGGAGGGTTGGTGGTTTGAATCTTCCCTCTGAGCTAAATTCAATGAGTAATCAGTTTAGTTTATGCCACTTCTGTTTCAAAACTTCTCTTGTTTGTGATTTGAATAGATTTTATATGAAGTTAAACCTGAAGCCAAAGAAATTTTTTTTATAAATGCTTTCTAAATAAATTATAAATAATTTTTCATATGTAGCTTATGTTGTGTAAAACATCATTTGAAAACTTAAAGGTCTACAAGTTCTTGACAGTATAAATTTGATACTTTAGAGCTTCATAAATACAAAATGTTTGAAATTTCTGATGTATTTCTAGGCATATCCTTTATTGTACTTGGGAGAAACAGTGTTTTCTCCAAAATTTCAATTTGTTCTTAAATATTGTGATGAAGTAGTCCCACAATACAATTGGAAGAAGCTCAGGCAGATACTAGATAAGTTGATTTTCTGAGATTTGTTTAGAAGTGTGTGATATTAAAATGTGTCTCTGCTATTCTGACTTAAAGCCAAGAAAGAAGAAAAGAAAAGACACAAGTCATCTTCCTCATCCAGTGACTCGGAAAGTTCGAGTGATTCAGAATCATCTTCTGATTCATCATCAGATTCTGAGAGTGCTTCAGAAGAGAAATCTAAAAAACGAAAAAAGAAACACAAGAAAAATTCCAAGAAACATAAGAAAGAAAAGAAAAAGAGAAAGAAAAGCAAGAAAAGGTCAATTTTGAGATTTTGCTTTGTTACCTGCATACCATACAGTACCGTTTTCTTGTCTAGTAATTATAGAATAGTATTCTGTAACTAGTGGAGTAGATATTTTGAAGTTTGGGAGACAATCAGTTTCCATGTACAAGCTTAAATTTTTCTGATGTGATGGCAAAGGACAGTGTCCATGTGCCTACGTGCTGCAGCTTGTAAAGGAGTGAGGAAGTGGACTAAGGCTTACGTATATTTGGCTTGAAAAGTTGCAGGAGTGCTTGGTTTGAAATGGGTGGTGATGGCTTGTTTCCCTAAATTCGCTTCTGTACAATTCAATTGAAATTATATGCAGTGGGACTTACTAGAATGTAGTACGCAGGAATAAAAGCAAAGCTGAACAATTAATAAATGAACATACTTAGCAACATTATTTCTGTCTCATATGCCAAAAGCCTTGCACTGGAAGATAATAAAACTCAAAAGGCACTCTGGCTTCTGAAAATGTTATTTCTAACCTAATAGTTTTGCTTATAGTTCAATGTGAGATACAGGTTGTGTCAGTGCAAGTCATACTTTTTGAAGCTTGCAATAAAACGTAAGATCTGTTCACTTAGGGCAGTGCTGCCTAAACATTGTTTCTGTGGGACTAAGCCCATTTCACACAAGTTTGTTTATATCAACTGCTTGGAATTACAGTAGTTTGTTGCCAGTTATCTGTGCTTGTGTAAAATCTGAATTTGACTCTCCTGATAGTGTTTTCTCAAGAAAATAATTTTTTTAAAAAAAAAAATATCTAAATAGAGAGTAAATGTATGTTCAGTGTTGCACCATTGGAAGTCATAGGTAAAAAATGAAAACGTTGGTCAGAAATCTACTGCAGTTGTACATTTTGGAGCAAAGATACCAGCAGGGGGGGAAGTTGCTTCTGAAAAAGCCGTTTCCTGAGTTTTTTGTGGTGTCATTGTGTATTGAATTAAGAGAATTTCTGAATTATTTAAATAGATTGAAAGGTCTTGCCTCATCCAAATAACTCACTTTAAATATTTTTTTATACAAAAATAAAGCTCATCCAGTGAAAGTGAAGATGAAAACCCTGAAGCACAGCCATTATCTACTGTCCGTCCTGAAGAAATTCCTCCTGTACCTGAAAACCGATTCCTGATGAGGAAAAGTCCTCCTAAAGTAGATGAGAAGGAAAAAGAGAGGAAAAGCAGAGAGAAGGAAAGAGAAAGGTAATATATCTGTGTTGAGTTTGACTATGGTCATGTCACTGTTTTAGGACTCTCATGTTAAATGAGTCCTTTCCGTGTTAAACAGTTCCATGTTGTGAGCACTGCTGGATGAAAAGTGGATTTTTCAGTTTATTGGCACCTGTTGTCTTTGTCCTAGAACAAAGGCTTAGTCTTTGAAAATGGTTTTGGTGAATGAAAAATTTAAAATGACTGATTCAAGAAAAAGAAAGTAAAATGCGGTGCAATTTCATTTAGACTTTGTTGGAATTGTCCAATCTGAATCTATGACTTACTCTTCTTTTAAAAATGGAATAACCTGGAGATCTTGTGAAATATTTTGTGGTCACAGAATCTGTGGTTTTTACTGTGTGGTTGTTACTGTCTGCACTGATAATAAAAAAATAAAATTAAATGTGTGTTTTCATTTAGCTTAATTTATGAAGAGTTTTTTTCACTTGGTTTTATGTTCTCTTTCCTTCTTTCTTTGCTGTTATAAACAATATAACTTTTTAAAAATTATTTTTAGTAACCTATCGAATTCACAGTCAACATACCAGAGGAGGCTGTTAGTGACCAGATCTGGAAGGAAAATAAAAGGAAGAGGACCAAGGGTAAATAAATGTTTACAATCTGTTCCGCAACATAAACAAGGTGGTAGCACAGTCTTACTGGTAGTGTTACTAACCATTTTCATTAGGATGGCTGACTTAAAAGAAACAAACAAAAACAAACCCCCCAAAATAAACAAAAAACCCCAAAAGAGGCAGGATTTATGGTGCATCATAATTGATTCGGGGACTGAAGCTTGAAGGAAGACAACAAGGAAATTTAAATTATTTCCTGTTTGCATGTGAGTTTATTTGAAGGGAGGGAGGAGGGGAACAAAAAATGCTTTCTTTGTGTTACTGTAGTATTCTGTGAATTAGAGAATGGAATTAGCTCAAAAAGGGTTCTAGTGAACATCAGAACCAGTACGACATCAGTGCCAGAAATGCGGGGAAAACGCCCGTTTCTGGCAGTGGGGAGCTGTCAGACTGGTTCTTCTGATTTTGTGAAGCCATATGCTATGCACTGCTTGTAGCAAATGTTTTTAGTAACAGAAGTCTCTATCCCTCAAATTTTCAGTAAAAACCTTAAAGAAAAAGTGTGAAGTATTGTTTTTGTGTTGCTGGTCAAAGCTAAGAAGAATTTTCAGTGTTAGAAAAGTGAGTTGCTTTTGTGCTAACTAAAAGCAACAGAAGAACTTTCAGCTGAGTACAAAATTCCTGAAATAGAAGTTAACCTTAAAAATCGTTTTTTCATCAGACCTTTTCTATTCCTGCTTTAGCTGAATGTCAAATATATTTTTCAGTAAGTTAATATATACATGTAAAGTGTCATATTAGGTGCTATGTAGAATTGACCGCCAGGGATAAAAATCTTGCTTAGCTATCACAGCATGTGAAATTCAAACTTACACCAAATTTTCTCTTTTTCCCTTCAAGCGTTACCGGACACCTTCCAGATCCAGGTCAAGAGATCGATTCCGACGCAGTGAAACTCCTCCACATTGGAGGCAAGAAATGCAAAGAGCTCAAAGAATGAGAGTGTCTAGTGGAGAAAGATGGATAAAAGGGGACAAGTAAGATTACTTTTCTCTGGAATATATACATTGAAATTTTTTATATATTAAAAGTAATACCTGTCATCTTAGATTTTCAATTACAGTTACATCCAAAAACCAGGGCACTGACTTGGTTATCCGATTACTTAACTGTGTCTGATTTTAATCATGCTACTGTAAATATATAGTTATTAATAGAGCCTAATGTGATTTAAGTTTCAGTTGTGAAGCTGCCTTCTGACTTAATTTTTCAGAGTGGAGGGGATTCAAAATATTTTAAAAAATCCTATCTTTCTCTCTCCAAGGAGTGAAATAAATGAAAACAAGAAAGATAATCAAAAAAGCCCAGGAAGAGGAAAAGAGAGAAAAATATCAGACCACAGACAAGTTTCTGAAAGTCCAAGCAGAAGAGGAGAAAAAGAGAAGAAAAAAGATCACAAATCCAGCAGTAAAGACAGGGAGACAAGAAGGAATTCAGAAAAAGATGACAAGCATAACAAAAGCAAGGCCAAGAAAAGAGCTAAATCTAGAAGCCATAGTAAAAGCCGAGAGAAATCAAAAAGTAAAGAGAGAGACTCTAAGCACAGTAGACATGATGAAAAGAGAATAAGATCAAGAAGCAAAGAGAGAGACCATGAGAAAGGTAGAGAAAAAGAAAAGCGCTATGATTCTAGAGGGAGAGATAAAGAAAGAAGTAGGAGCAAGGAGAGAAGTAAAAGGGCAGGCTCAAGAAGTAACGAACAAGACCATAGGAAGAGTAAAGACAGGGAAAAACGTAAGTCAAGAAGCAAAGAGCGTGAGCATGCTAGAGGAAAGCATAGTTCCAGCAGTAGAACAAGGGATCGAAGCAAGAGCCGAGATAGGGGTAGGAGAGGAAGATCGAGAAGCAGAGACAGAGATCGCAGTAGAAGTAAAGACTATTCAAGGAACAGAGATAGAGAAACAAGAAGAAGAGGAAGATCAAGAAGCAGAGAAAGGAGAGGTACACCAGATAAATACAGAGGAAGAGAAAATAGAAGGAGGAGAGACTCGAGGAGCTCAGAGGGGGAGGAAAGTCAAAGCAGAAACAGAGAGCGGTATTCAAATAGAGAAAGCAGAAGCTCATATAGGAGAAATGATACTGAAAGCCAAAGGAAGAGGCGTTCAAAAAGCCGTGAAAGTAGCAGTCCTGAATCCAGTAAAGATAAGAAGTCTAGTAGAGATCAGGATAGAAGTCCAGACTCAAAAAAGAGACCAAGTAGCAAAGAGAGAGAATCAAAAAAGTCATATTCACGCAGCAGTAAAGAAAAGGAAAAGACCAGATCCTCAGCAGAGAAAGAAATAAACCAAAAATCAAAGAGTCAGGAAAGAGATCATGCCCCTAGTAAGGATAAAAAGTCTGATCATGAAACAAGTCCTGGAACAGATGACGACCGGCACGGATGAAGTTGTGGACTTAATGTTTCCGTTGTCTCAAAATTTTAGAGACATTTTGGGGAACGCCTTTTTTTAAGATGTGGACTTCAGTTTGGTCTTTTGATAATCTAAAACCTGGATCATTTGTACTGCTAAAGTTTTAATAAACTTGAAATGAAAAACAAATTATATGTGTAATACAGTGTGCTGTGTTTTAAATATTTCATTAGTTTCTGTATCCTTCTTGTGTGTTGGCAGCTAGAAAGGTAACTTCTATGCTGCATTTATTTTTTACCTGATGAACTTAGTTTAGTGCAAACAATGGCTGCCTGTGAAGAAGCTTCTTTCATATGTGAAGAAGAAAGCTGCAAATATAGTAGATGTTATCTTAAAGCTAGGAGAATGTTGCAAGGTGTCCATCACTCCAGTGTTGCTACATCTGTATTTCAGTAGGTATAAATCCTAAGGAAATTAATTTATAGAGGAAAGTTACGTTGGGGTTTTTTTGTAATCACAAAGTGAAATTAATTTAAGTAAATCTTCACTGTTTATTCTTCTGTCACTGTCAACAGTACAATTCATTCATGCTGTAAGGCAGTCATCTGTGTTTGGGAGTTATTTCTTTATCCTAAAAAAAAATTTTTTTGAAGTGCTCATCAGTGTAATTTTTTTTCCCTGTAACCTCCTTTTTTTGTTCCATGCTTTCATGTTTGTCTACTGCAGAAGTTCACCTTGGATGCTTCAGACTACCCTGCTTCAGTTGCTAATTAATGGATGCACAGAGATGAAAGAGATTACCAGAATTCACAGTGGGTGTCAGAGTAAGGAACCAGGAAATCCTTTCTACTGTTGCTGCTTCTTAGCAGTCTATGAGAAAACTGTTGCAGTTCTCCAATACTGGTTTTTGGGGTGGTTGAAGCAGGATTTCAAGTAATGTTTTAAGACAGGCTCTTAATTTTTTTAAACAAAAATTTGCTTTCCTCCCCACATCCCCTCATTCTAAAGACTGTACTGTGAATTCCTCCTTATTCTCTACTACATGTGTGTCCTCCTCAAACCAGTTCCCCCCCCTTTTCTGCTTTCTTCTCCTGCCTCTAGGACCCACCCTGTTTGTCTCACCACCACACCTTCACATGAAAGAGAAGGAGGTTGGCTTGTGCTGCTAAAAAAAAATGCCCACATACTGTGTGATCACTTGTGGTAACTGAATGTAGTGGGCTGAGAGGAGGATAGGTTTGGTACAAACCCCAAGACTTCTTTCAGTCCTTTGAACTATTCATGCCAAAGGCTGGCAAATCTTGAAATTCCTGAAGAGAAGTGAAGCATTAATGTAAAGCTGTGTCAAAACGAAACAATGTTTTAATAGTTGATTTTTTTGGCAGATCTTTGAGTCTATGACATAACTTGTTCTTACTGTCTTTGTTATGAGTTGTCAGTATTTTTGCTATATAACCCACTTTGTGATCAGTGTGTGTCTCTGGCAGGTTAGCAGAATTGCTGAAACATGGCCTGACATTGTGATCCAGGCATTTGTTATTCTAAAGGAAAACAAATAGTTATGTCTTGAAAGCAGAATACAATACAGCATTGTGAACAAGATAAGCAACCTTTTTAACAGAAGCAAACTAGAAATGTGTAGTGTTACTTTTGAGCAGAATAGTGGAGCTGCTGTGGACCTACTTTGGCTATCGCCTTTTTTTCTTATGTTTTGGTATGAATTTGGCATTGCAGCGGTCATTTCATGCCGGAGGTGTGAAAATGTGTCCCAAGCCCACATATGGGTGGGTGATACAGCTGTTACTTAAGAGAGCTTATAGGAGTGAACTGAAGACCTGTATAGTGGAACTGTTCTGTGTGAAACCGCTCTGAACTGTGTATTACTTTGGAGAAGCAGTAGTCCTATTTTGGCGGACTGTAGTAAGAAAAAGCTAGGAAGTTAGGCTTAGGAGAATTGTACGGCAGCTTGGACAGAGGCTTCCTTGGTGCATTTATACTGTGCTACGCATGCCATGTGCTTCACAGTCTCATTTTAAGACTGTTTGCAATGTCCTTTCATTATTTTTTATGGAGCTGACACACAAACAAACTACTGCTGAAGAAGTATGTTTGCACTACTGAGAATATTCTTGCCAATACCACTGAAGCTCATATAAGCATGCGAACAAACAAAAAAACCCCTCAACTATATTGACTCTGTTGTAGAAGAGGGGAAAAAAATGCAAGCGGTCAGCAATAAGACAATCTATAGGAATTGTTCAAAAATGTTACAAAGCCTTTAATTTAAAATCTCAAAATGGAGATTATATCCAATTGTAGTTTGCAGTTGTGTGTAACTAGTTATTTCAAAAGATGCACTTGTATACCCTTTCATATTGATTTTTTTTGTTACAGTTCAGAAAATTATTTGTACAATTAAACAAACTCTGATTCTTTAATAGCATGTTAAAAATTCATCTGAGTTGGTGGCACAAAGCTAATTTTCTTGGTTTTAATGTACTTACTTATAAGATGTTGGTTGCTTTTATTTGCATATGCTGGGATACACTTGATCTCTTGACGAGTGCATGCCATGCCTGTATCGTATTTGATGACAAATTGTTTTAGTGCCGATCACTTTGTTTGAACTGAAACACAACAGTTGCAGTCTTGTAAGAGGGAGGATTTGCCAGATCTGTGCTTTTCTTTATCAAACTAGAAATTGAGAATGTTCATAAAAATTCAGTGGGACTGAGGCACAATCCCATGGACAGCAAGATGTCTCCAAGCACCAGTGAGCTCTTGCTGCCTTCTGAGGCACTGACTACTGCTCTTGCTGTCCTGGAACCCTTTCTTGCCTCAGTGGCAGAGCATTCCTCTTCCCAAGCCTCACAGTAACTGCCTTCTGCTGTAGTCACAGTGTAGCTCAATGCCATCTTTGGCAGCAGTGTCACAGGTTGTTGGCTTTTGGCTTACAGAATTGAACTGGGGGCATATTTGAAAGCAATACTTACATGTACCAGCAGTAATCAGAACAATGCTTGTCATCTTTCCTTGCAAACAGGGAAGAAAGTAGTACATTTAGAGGACAGCTTTTCCTGTCAGTACCCCAGACCTGACCTTAGTCCAGAGAATTTGTGAAGCTCAAGACTCAAGGTAAAATGAGGGAGTACTGGGAGGGCAGGGAGTACTGGACGAACTTTGTGAACATACGTTTAAGTGTATGCACAGGCTTGAAATAATTTCCAAAGGTTAGACATGGATTCTCTGTTGTATTACAATACATACTGACATTTTACCAATACCATACAGCCTCTGTATACATGGAATGCTGAATTTAGTATTGGCAGTAGCTTTCCAAACTTTATCAGAAAGAGACCATTATTTGATGTTGGATTTTCTGGGTACTGCCATCAACTCAGAAGCACAAATTCTTACTGAGGGTGAGTGGTTGTAACGTAAGGTTGTGTAGACACTGTTGCCTGTAAAAGATGTGTTGCTGTCTGCTAATTCTTTGACATCACCATAGTGTTTCAGTTGGTGCTTTGTTTTTGCTTTTGTTTTTTCACAAAATGGAAAAAAAAAGCTATGGTTACATTTTAACCCTTTGTTCTATCCAGTTGTCAAAATTTTAACCTGAAACTTCTCACTTGCAACTTGAAATCCCACACTACAGACTTTTCTTGCAGTGATCTTTGTCAGATGCCCTGAAGAATTTGCAGTGATCCTCTGACGATGCCTAATTTGTAATAATGTCAGTCTGGCAAGTGGATTTTAGATTAATGTAAACATAAAAGAAACAGTCCTTTAGCTGCCTTTCCTGGAACTTTTGATTTATTGTTGATTTATTGAAGCAAATAAAGTATTTTTGGACACACTTTCTAGGGGCACGGTAGACTCATTGCTTGTCTGATTGACAAAAATGTATATCCCTGCTTTTAGGGCTTTCTTTATAATAGAAAACCTAGAGATATATGTACCATGCTTTATCAAAGACCTCTCTTTTAAATCATCTATGTATTCTCTCATTCTCTCTCTCTCCCCGCCCCCCCCGATACTTGAAGAACAACTTTGTGAGAAAAGGCACTAGTATTTTAGCAGCAGCCATGAGTTAACTTTTTTTTTTGTCAACTTAACCTGGAGGATACCAGTGACAAAATTAATCTTCACACTTCTAAAGTCAATGCGATAGTTACTTGCGCTTTCCTTCTTTTGCTGACAATAGTAATTTTCCTAATGCAGTATTTAACTAAATTATTCAAGAAAATGCACATCAAAAAGTCTGTGAACTCTGCATTTTGCAAAATTTGAATTTGGTAATATTCTGCAGTTGCCTAGCATAAAACTTCAGGTTTCCATTTTGTTGCATATGTACTTTTAGTATAGTTCTTACTTCTTACCCTTGAACAATTCACGTCATTAGTAATGCCATTCTACCAAAACTTGTGTTGCATAAAAGCAAAAAGTAATATTATCTGCTTGCTTTTTTTAAAAAAAAAGCTATCACATCAAAATAACTTTCTAATTTTAGTATGAAATTTCACAAAAGGAATAGCAGTAATAAAATATAATAAAAGTAGCGAGTTCAGATAGTAAAACTACATAAAGGTAAAGGTACATTTCATTAAAGAATTAAATTAACATACTTTCTTAATCATAAAGTCATTATTCAAATGAAACTTAGCAGTTAACATGAGTAAACTGCTAAATATACATATGATTTGTTTTAAATTTATATTTGTATTCATAAAAGTTCTAACACTAACATTAAAAGGACTAAATAAACTGAACTGATGCAGCACCCTGACTTTGAATTGAAGCTTTGCAACATGCAAAGCACTTAAGGAAACATGCTATTTTTGGCAGGAAGTTAGACATTTCTACATATCCTGTACATATTCCCTATAACTATATATAAAAAGAAGTCAGTGTGTGACCTTAGCCATAACTGCTAATGAAAAGAATGGTTGGAAGGATTGGAAAGAAGTTAAGCCTATTAACTTCTGATCAGTGGTAAGAGGAACTAGCTGATAACTGGTTTCCTTCCCTAGCTAGAAAAAGCATGGTTAATTATACAGGCAGTATTGTGCATGTAGTATTTAGCAGAGTATTTGGAAACCTTGGTCTTTTGGACATTTTGTCATTTATAGTTCCCAACAGGGAAGATGGTCCAGTTGTCAGCTGGAGAATGAGTTCTTGATATGAAATGTACAACTTGTGTATTAAAGTACTTCTCAGAAATAAATGCTGTTTTGCGTATTTGTTAGTGTATTCCATATGTCTGCCACATGTGCTTCTTGCAGGATTACTTTAACATCTTCTGTATTTAGAAGCAAATACTACTCTTAAGTCATATGGTGCAACCTGTGTGTGTAAATGTGCTTGTGTCAAATCTCCAGCCTTTTAAAGTGGTAGTACTGTTTGTACAGATTTACAAGGTACAGTGATTTGATGTCAGGATACTACCTCTTCAATTAAACAAAGATCTATACATTTTTACTGAAGATATGAATAGTCGGACTTTTATTTCAGGCTAAATTGGATGATAGTGTTGAGTTATAGATGGAATTAAGAGTTTCTACTACGGAATGACAAATGACAGTCTATTCACTATCTATACATTGTAACATATATAGAAATGAGCCATGTAATGAAGCTGATCTAGTATCTTACCACCAGTTTTTCTGCTAGTTGCAAACATTGATCTTGTACTTACAGAAATACTGCAGTCTTTTGGGTGTGTGTGAAGCAGAATAGTTCTCACTAGAATAACTACCTGTTTGATGATGTGAATTTAAATGTAGTGGTAGGACAGCTTACAGTCAGTTTAGAACTGAGTGAAAGAACATGTTTTGATCAAGAGTCCCCTACACCAGTATCCCAGCATGGCAACCTGGCTGTGCTGGCCACAAAGTGCTTAGGAGAAAGCAGGAAAGTGTTTTTCCCATTCCCTACAGTCAGTTTAGAAACTTGAGTGCTAGAAACAGAGTCTTGCTGCAGACATCTCTTTCCCATAAAGGATTGAAGACTCACCCACTGCCACAACATTCTCATGATAGTACTCCTATCTTCCATTGTGTTCTCCAAAGCAAAAGCAAGTAGATAACTGTCACAAATAAAAGGTATACTCAACATTGATCTTTCTTATTGTTACAGGCAGATATTTTTAAACAGCTTACTCCATTTTATTATTTGCTCAGCAAGAACTCTTTTAAAGCCAAAACATAAGGTTTGAATTAAGCCTGGAGGCCCAGCATTACTCAAGGAGTACAGTACAGATAAACTGATAGTTTACCTTTGGTTGTTACCTCTTGACTTCCTAGAAAGTGAATCTACTGCTTTGTTCCATAATAAAACTAGAATAGTTACAGGTACAGTTGCAAGCTATGGTACTTGTTTCTTGAGCTGAAGTCGAGTATAGGCAGGTTCTGGCAAATAGCATGCCTTGTAACTTGCTCCAGCGTTAGCTTCAGCTGTTGGGCACTGATAGGTTTTGCAGGCATAACTTCTAAGGAGACAGAGAGGCTATCTTCTTACTCCTTAGTTGATACTTCTGTAGTTGTCAGATGTATTTCTGAAGAAGAACAAAGCAGAATTTAAGTCTTACTGTATCAAACTACTGTACAATTAATTGTATACGCACTGATAGTTTGTAAGTGAAACTAATGCAGAAATACTTGTCCTATAGCCGTAATATAATACTAAGCTTTACCAAAGATAGTCAGCTATGCCCCTATACCAGTTTTGAGATTTATATGTCCTAGATCTTAGTAGTCACGTATATTTGATCCTGTCTCTGGTCTGCTCAGTAACGATTGCTGCTTCTAGTACATGTTGCTACTTTCTAACCTTTGCCTATTTTTCCTTTACACACAAAAGGAGTCAGACCAGGTACTACTCATTTGAAGGGGGCAATTACTATAATGTGGAACTTTACTGGACCTGCAGTTATGATGTTCAAGTCCTTTAGCACCTGGATAATGCAAAGATGAGGAAACCCACAGAAAAAGAAAGTGCTATGCTGGTTTCTGCAAGACAGTATCAACCAATTATGCTTTAAGACAGCTTTCTAGAGATTGGTTTAACAGATTAGAGGGCAGGTTTGAATCATGTATGTATCCACTTAGGTATCTAGTTCTTAATGCCAAAGGCCACAATACACCAAAACAAAAAGATGCTTAAACTGCAGTAGTGGCAGTACAAGAGTGTAAACTTGTAATGTGTGTAGTCATTCCCTTTAACAAAGCCTGTAGCACAATTTCATTTAAGTTAATTCCAAAGAAGTTATCTTATATGGTCTTGTCGCACCTCTGGCCTTCACTTCAACTCCCTCTGAAGTCTTAGCCTTCAGAGATGAGGGGTTTTTTTTCAGAGCTATTTACAAGTAGTGAATCTTCCTTCTCTCAAAGATGCATTGCCAGAACAAGAAAATTCAGCATCAGAGCAAGGATGTACTGCCAGAACCAGCAGGAAGATTACAGCCTAGTTATAGCGCTCTTCCATTTAAGAGATACCAGAAAGGTGCAAGTTAGTAACAGGCTTCTGAAAGAATTTAGCTGTTGAAACAAAACAAATTATTTGACCTAACATGACCAGCAAGCTTTAAAAACAATTTTTTTCTTTTCTTTTTCAGGAGTATACAGCCAGTCTGTAGTGGGACATGAAAATGTCCATCCTTGATAGTCCCATGGTGCCAACTCTTCTGTTCATAGGTAGTTCACTTCCAGGTAAGGTGTCCTCTTCAAGCTTCCTCAGAACCAAGCAGTATCAAAGACTCTAATGTTAAAAGAACAAAACTAATAACTCCAATATGGAACACTACCTAACTGTGAAGAGCTGCAGAGTGAGTTATCTCAAACTCCCTTAGGATATGAAGCATTTGAGAAAGCTGCTCTCTTCCATTTCCTAGGTAGGAGTTGTATTAGATCCACGTGGTGACAGTACTGTCTTACACAGGTACCATAGCCACACAGGTACCAGTTGTGTTAGACCCTGTAGGCCCACATGTTCAAATTGAAGTTGCTGTTCTGCTTCCAGAGTTCGGTGACAGGTTTGGAAAAAACACAGTTTGATTTCATGTCTCTGTTTCAGTCCCTCTGAAGGTTGCCTTGCATTCCTAAGCTCTTAGCCTTCTAGTAAGGCCGATGCCTATTATGTTTCTCAGCCGCTACAACCTCCTGAAGCAGCACACCATTTGAGAGGGTGCTTTGCTGAGCAAGAACACTGATTAAAGTTTACTACTCAACTTATTTCTCAAAGCATTGTCTGATTTGCTAGCTATTAATTAAAACGTCACCTAGTAACTAATACAAGTAGTGACACTAGGCATTAGATCAAAGGTACCCCTCAATTAGCGGATTCTTCCAGGTCAGCAATTTCCCTTCTCAGCTGCAGTTGATCTCCCTGTATTTTGTTGCCATCTTTAAATGGTAGCTGAAAAAGACCTCCGGTGGTCAGCTACACCGACCTCCTGCCTTACATGGGACATCTTTAAAGCCTTCACAGGTGGCAATTCCACCACCTCTGAGCACTCTGATCCAGTGTCATCACATTATGCTCCTGGTGAAGAAGGTTTTTCTCACTACTCAGCCTGATATCCCATGTCACAATTTGTTGTATCAATCACCTGACTCCACTAAGAAGAGTTTTGCTTTGCTGTATTTGTAACTATCCTTCAAGCAGCTGTAGGCTATTAGATCACTCCTTAAGTCTCCTCATTGCCAAACTGAATGAGCCCAGATTTCTCAGTTTATTTCTGATCTCAGTCTGTTCGGTAGCTTTCATCTGCTTCTACTTGCACAAGGAGCTGTTCTCTCAGTCTGTTTATGCCCTTTTATTTCTGTTCTTGCCTTTCATGTAGGACAACTGTAAAAGACAATGAAATGTTACCAAAATGCTTTGTCACTAAAAATTTTAGAACCTCAAGTATTTCTTCATGTTCTTAAGACACCTGAGTTTGGGTTTTTTGCCTAGTTTTCTAGAAGATACTAACTAGGGTTAGTCACTTAAAGCAAGCGCACAAAACATACACATCTCTAAGTCAATACAATGAAATGACATTATTATTAATGCTAGATTTTTTTCATGCTGAATTTGGGGAACTAAATCTATATTTAGCCAATGTGCTTTAAAATTAAACAGGATTCCTACTTCACTCTAGGTGTACTGAAAAAGAGTTGGTTTTCTGGTACTGGAGTTTGATATTTCTGTAGATGTTCAAAGTAAGAGGGGTATAAGCCCCATGGAAGCAGGCTGTAGACTTCAAATGCAGACATACATAGTCTGCAGAACAGAGTGTTTCTTGAAGCTGAGTAGGAAATGAGGCTGCAGTCTACCTTGCTTCTTGTTGCTGTGCAGGTAGACTAGAAGCCATTTAACTCACCAATTGCATGGTAGATGAGCATGTGCAAATAAGCACTTACGGATTCATCTGGAGCTTTATCAAGCTCTGCAGATTTCAGCACCACTCCTGCTGTAGTCAATGCTTCTCAAGGCTCCAGATTCTGCAGTCAAAAGGCTTTATTAAAAGTTTCCATTCTTTCTGCTTGCTGAAAAAAGCTTGAAGTAGTTAAAGGACTACTGGCTCAGAGAGAAGGGAAATAAATTTTTCATTAGTGAACTAAGAAAAAAAGTATTTAGAGACAGTTTCACAAGTTAATTGCCATGTCTATTTTTTTTTTTAAATCCAAATTCAATTACTCCAAGATAATTGGAGAGAACTGTGTGACTTTTAGTTGATAGTGCAGCAATGTTAACATTTTAGTTTAGGTCAGAAGTGAGTCTGAAACAAGTCTCTTGATTGTTCCTACTTACTATGCTTTGGTTCACATTAGAGAGTGATCATAAATTGGACCCTTGTGGATGAAACTTAGGAAGATGTCCTCCAACCAGTGATGGGCATTCAGCCCTGACACCAGCCTAAAGCTATTCTGGGCAAAACTTCTGAAACACATAGATCATGGGTGTCAAGTTCTCAGCAGCAACTTCCTCACTCCACAACGAGCCCCTATGGGCCATGCTAACCGACATGGGTAGTCAGTCAGCTCCACCCAGCCACGTCCTGCTGTCCGAAAACAGTGCGTCAGCCCAGACCACAGCAGGACTGACAAACCAAGACAATACTTGGGTCTGTGCTGGCTCCAAGGAGAGTTCTTGGCCCTACCCTCAGCCAGGGCTTTGAGGGGCAATGCAAGCTGTAACACTACTGCACAATGCCAAGTGTTTACTCAGTCCCTGAGCAAGCTGGGGGCTCATGTACATTTGGCAGGAGGAACATGGATGGTGTACATCCCCACCCCTCAATTTTATTTATTTTTTTAAAATACTGCATATGTATACACTCCTCTACTCTTACAGTTGTCCTAGTTAGGAAGCCCACCATCTTGTTCCCTCCTTGGATGCCTGGAGAGAATAAAAATTACATCCAGTAATGGCACTGATTCAGTTAACTTACTGTTTTTATTTCCAAAATGCTCGATCCTTATGAAAAGCAGCTTCTCTCTGAGCATCATAGTCCAAATCTGCTTGTTTTTCCTGCTGTTTTTTTGCCTCCTTTTCAGCCTGATGAAGGGAATAACAAAGCTTAGTATTTCTGTCACAACATAAACCTTTCCATTAAAGCTTAGAGAGAGTAAAAGCTTACAGGAGATCTGAGGTGATGTCAGTTGATACTTGGCAAATATCATCCCTCCCCAAAAAAGATACACCTAACATCAGCATTAGCTGCTGCTCTCTGGTGACCTTCCCAGAAGATAGGAGAGGGCAGCAGTGGCATGGCTGAAAAAAATGGCATGATGACACAGGACGGGATGTGATCTATCACTGTTCATCTCTTCCTTCTTACCAGCCCTCCCAGGTAATCCTCCCTGACCAGCATGCGCCAAGTCAGCCTGGAAGAGGTTTCTGTTCCACTGCTCCAAGAAGAGGCTGGTCCCCAACACCAGCATATGTGGAGCATACAGATGAAAAACAAAACACACAAATCACAACCACAGCAAGCATCCTCTCTCTCCCACCCAGGAGATCTAGTACTATGGGTTTAGAAGCATGCTTCTTTCCGAAGGGGTTGACACGGTACAGCTCTTCTGTTTACCATTTGCTGGATCCAAACGTTCTGTACTTCCACATTTGCATCACGTTGTCTTTGTTTCTCGGCTTTTTCCATTTCCAGGTACGTGTGGTTCTTTTCCATTAATGCATTAAGTTCTTTTTTACTCTCTGCTTTTTCCTCTCTCTCCTTTTCCACTTTCATCTTCATCTGTATTTTACAAAATACACAAAAAGAAGTTAAGCAAGGAGCTGGCCTGCAAAGCTGGAAGTCATATCTTTCAGCAGAAGCAGCCCTGTATCACCGCTCTGATGAGCGCAGTCATTGTGGCTGGCCAGTGGCCAAGCCCAGGGTTTTCCGCAGCCCTGGCAGATGTGCGCCCAACATGGAAGTGGGAGGGGGGAGAGAGGACCCCAGGAAAGATGTCAGCGGAGCTGGTGAAGCATGCCCGTGCATGGCACCAGAGCCACCAGCTCTGATCTAGGTCAGGCTCCTCAGCTGGAGTAAGCAGTGCAGAGTCTGGAAAATGTTTGCACAAATCACCAACAATCACAGAGCCTTCCAACTAATATTTTGAGAGAGGATCATCACATGTACCACTTGCACCTTTCTTAAGGAGTTAGTTCTGAAACTATAGATGGCAAATATGAGAGACAGCTGCTAAGTGAGAACCTGCATGTGCATCTCACTCAAGATGACTATGCTAGAATCTATGGTGTTTCTAAAAGGTATTCAGAAGTCCAAGTATATGATAAAGAAGAATAGGAACAGGCTAGGTTTCTTACCACAGTGGCTCTGTGTTCAGCAATAGATTCAGTGGCAGCCGCCTTTTTTTTTTGCATCTCTCTGTTTTTCATTTGGTATTTGTCTTCTGCATCCGCAGCATCTCTAGCAAGATGGTAATTTTCAATCTTGAACGCCTCATTCATCTGTGCAGTTAGTTGTTCAACAGCTTTGTCCTTATGCTCCTGCATTAGCCTGCAGGAGAACATGAGCTACTGTGACATACCAGGATATCCACTCAGATTACCTGAGGCACTGCTCCTAATAAATCCCAGCAATCCCACCTCCACCCCCAACACCACCAATTACTACTGGAACTGGTAGGCATTTCTTCTGGACCTTCTACTCCTTTTTCAAGTTTTAATTACAGAAAAATTTCTTGCCTTACAAAGTTCTGATTTTGCAAATATAAAAAAATCAGAGTAACCTTTGTCACAAAATTAAATTGTATGTTTGAATCTCAACGTTGAAAACTGTAGCCCTAGACCCACCTATTAGTCTCTGCTTTTTTTTCTCTTGTCAGATCAGCCATCATTTCTTTTCCTTTAATATAAGCCTTAATTCGATCATCATCATCATCTTCTTTTTGTTTCTCTTCAGCTTTAATTATTTTCTGTTCAGCTACATACTCCTGTGCAAATGGAAAACTACTTTTAATTTTATGTAGAATGAGATTTTGGAAGCATGAACTAAAAAAAAAAAAAATCTAGCAAAGACTTCAGGCCTACACTATAATAAAAGTTCTTTGGTTTTATCAGTGGAGAAGCTCTAGAAGCTAGAAACCCAGAGATGGAAGAGAATTCTCATGACCCGCTTACCAGAAACTACCACAAAATTAAAATAAGTATATGGTTGCAGCCCCAAGCACAGTATCTGTAAGTTTTGTTCTTCCCTCTACTTCCCCATTGGCTCCAACTGTTCTGCTCCCATCCTGTGTGTCATTCACACAGTACAGACTCTCAAGGGCTCAAACAGTAAGAGTCTATAGAACCATAAACATGTAAGGCACAAGGCATTTAGTAATCACACAGAAATGGCAGTTAGCATATATATAGCTTTTATTGCATATACAAGGTTGGGGGCAAATGGGGTAAGAGTTGTATAACTGGGGTGAGGAGGAGTGTGGGGGAGTGGGGAGCAAGTAGAGTTTCAGTGGGAATTCTGTCCTCTTACTCTCTCACATGCCAATGAATGATCACAGTACCTCCATTTCAGGCTTCCTGCTCAAGCAGGCATGGGGAGAGGAAACAGTAGGTGTGCTAAGTAGGTCTTGACTAATTTTCTAAACTTCCCTAATCATAAAGGGAAAGACAAGTTAAAAAGATACTGTTATGTTCAGTCTCAGGCTATTCCCTCTTCCTAACATAGAAAAATGGGCTTCAAACAGCAGGTATGTGGAACTTAAATCCAGCTCTCAAGTCAAGGAGAATATTCCTTGATGTCTACAGCAGACTTTTTAATCATAGACCAGTCAAAGCAGCAGGTGCCAATGTCCCTTCAGACAAGCTGGTCCAATTTCCCGGAAAAAAAAGAGAGTGCCCCTGCCTCCAAGAGGCCTTTCTCAAAAGCACAGAGGAGAGACGTGGCCTGCAACAGAATCTAACGCTACTGAAGCTGTCAGCAAACCTCCTGTTGCCAGTAGGCCCATTTATTTGCAGGCCTACTGCAACGGTTTCACTCCAGGCAGCCAAGGTGAAGCAAGCATTTTAAACTCTCTGCTTCCCTGTTACTTACATGATACAGCCTTTGGCGTTCAACTTTTTCCTCCTGTTCCTTTTCCATTCTTCTCTGAATTTCCAATTGGTACAATTGGTTCAATCTCTGTAGTTGTTATCCTTCTCTTTTGTCTTCTAGATTGGCCAGATCTGCCTGATGCTTGTGCTCCTTTATTCTGAATGAGAAAGAGGAGTTGAATAAACAAGCTAGGGACTGCACGAAGTAATGAACAGGTACAGGTACTTTAATAAAAAAAAAATTGGTACTTTGAAGTGAAAGTAGTGTCAGAGATCAAAAATAGAATCACAGTTTTTAAAAGGTAGCTGCAACTCCTTTGGCCAAAGCTCAGTCCTAGTGCAAGGGTGCTGGTTAAGCCTCTACTAGCAAAAGGAAACAACACAGCACATGGACTCGAATATTAGATTGAATTTGATTAGCCTGTTTAATTGTTAACCCACTCCCTGTACAAGCTGGGCCTTTGCCAGCTAGCTGTCTTCCAAGCAGTGCCACAGCACTGTGCAATACAAGGCCATGGTCAGCAGCCCGTGTTAGCGGGATATGCGAGTGATTCTGGGCTGGAGGAAGCAGCAATAATAAAGAATCTTACCTTAGGGAAACAAGCCACTTGCTCTCAGTGCCAAAATATAGTATCTTGTTTAATTTATTAAGATAGACGTAGCCCCTGACAGCAAGAGACGTT